>NC_065449.1:120865545-121165545 GCF_917563875.1 Diabrotica virgifera virgifera
GACCTTTTTCCCCACTATAAAACTTATAACCCTAGCATATAGAGAAAAGGTCGAGAAGTTGTTTGAGGACAAATTCGCCCCTCCAGAAGAAGAATGACGCAACCGCAAAATGCAAAATTTTTAAAAAGTCATAAAGTATGATCAAAATTAGCCATCCACTACACCGTGACCAGGATATCGAGATATGAGCGTTTTTTGGGGTGTGCCGCTTGTCTATGAAGTAACATAACTTTTTTCCTTTATATATTTTGACTTAAAATTTTACAAAAAACTTCTTCATGAATCATATTTTATTGTTGTTGGTTAAAATTATAAATTAAAAAGTTTGTCACTCAACTTTTTAAGTAAACATGAAACTAACGGAATATGATGACAAAATGTTTAAAAATTAACAACTCCTTCTATAATGTGTTTAAACATTTTGGACAAATTTCATTGTTATCTACATACTTCAACGATAACACCGTAAAATTTTCAAAAGGAAATATTTCCAGCGACCAAAGATACAGCGAGGTAAATTTGAAAAATCATCAAAATTGATTTTTGGCATTTTTGTATAAAATTTGATTTTTGAACATGTTCCACCAACTTTATATAAAAATAAACTGCATATTCGGATTCACAGACCTCAAAAACATAAAAAATTACCAAAATTAGTCATTTATCTTAAATTTGATTTTCGTGGTCGGCATAACGTAATTTTAATTAAAGTATTGTTTTTATTGTATTCCTATGAGAATTACAGAATCTGGTGAAGTTTGGAGCGTTGTAAAACCTAGATAATAAATAAAATTAAACAACTTTATAGTGAAAATTGTTCATTGAAAAATCCTCTACAAAATCGCTATGATGTTATTTTATTGTGAAATTAACGGAAAAAAAGTTATAACCTCCAAAAGAAAACTTCTTACAAATTGTCTCTTATTTTTGTTTATAACTTTTTTGTTGGTCACTTGACGATAAAAAGTAATTGACGTAAAATTGTAGAAAATTTAATTTGCTACATTTTATGAGTAATTAAATTTTTTGTAGGGGTGCTAGTTTACGAGATACAGCGCGAAAGTCCTGTGTACCCCTTTTTCCAATATGGCGGCCGGGGGACAAGGGAGGCGACCCCAAAAACTTGAACTTAAGCTTCTACTGAACCCCCCTACACATTGAAAAAATAAAATTGACTCCTCTAAGAAATGCAAGGTAAATGTAACATTTCAATGGACTATGATACTAATATGATAATTTATTTAATTTAAATTTTTTAGGTATATTTTGAAGCATATTAAAAAGAAGCCACATCTCGATAAAAACTGGATTTTCGAAAAAATACTAAGAGGCAAAAGAGTTTCAAAAACATTGTGTTTAAAATGGTACCAAAATAATAATATAATTATTGGAATGTACACAAACATTTGGGGGATTTAAAGGGAATAAATACCCCATAAAATTTTTATGGGGTGCACAAATTTCACTGTTATTTTTATAAGATGTTCCTGTCATAAGAATACCTTATGTCCATTTTTTATAAAAATTCTCGTATTGTTTTCGATATAGAGGAAAACATCGATTTTCATTTTGTAACTTCAAAGGGCTGTAACTTTTTTATGTGGATATTTGTACAAAGGTATGTTAAGTTCAATCGAACTATTTTTGTCCCAGAACATGTGATTCATATGTAAAACTGTCGAAAATTATGGTCTTGAACCTTTAGTGACAAAATAATATATTCGGAACTATATTTTTAATTACTAGACTCCATACCAATAAATTAATCAAAAGTTTTACGCAATTAACTTAATATAACGCAACTAATTAATTACCTTAAGTTTTAATTAACTAAATTTAAAAAAATACTTGATAATCGATTATTTCCAAACGAAATTTACGTCGTCTTAAAGGCCAAAAGAACTGAATTTGTAGAGGTAACTCTTTGCTATAAAACTCAAGGGCGATTATACGAAAGGGCTAATTGAGGAGCACCTCTCGATATTCTTATTCGTATAATAAGTGTTTTCAGCAGCCTTATTTAAGTTATTGACGGTTTGGAAAACTCTCTTCAGCTTTCTGAAGATTCAGCCTGTTGAAGTTTAAAATCGAAGTTTCAGTTTTCAGTTTTGTTGAAACTTAGCATGTATAAATTAAAGGGATCGTAATAATAAACTTGTAAAAGTCAAACAGATTATAGAACAATGTGCTTGTATGGAAAGAGTAATTTATTTAATCATAGATTTTAAAATTACTTGATGATTAAATATATTATTACTAGGTAACTTTGCCTAACTGGCAGTCTATGAGAGAACTATAGGGTTTGAAGCAGTTACCCACAGCTCCACTCAAATCATAAGAAAAAAGTCTAGTATTAACGAACTCGGTGTAGCTCCAAACATTTTTTTTAAACATACATATTAAAAAATACACTCATGTGGAAGCAGTTCTATGGTCCGTATATGTACCGAATATATCACAACCTGGACAGAGACATTCAGAGGAAAGGCGCAAAATGTCGCCTGTCAAAATTTTCAATGTGTTTAAATGTATTCATTTTTTCGAATCCTGAGAAACCTAATAAGTATTTTTGAAAAATTTAAACGCAGAATTAAAGGTTACGTTACTACCGAGGGCCGAAAATCCCTTATAATAAATAAAAAGTTTTTTTGAATGAAATATTAGCAACTAAAATCATACTAAATTTTCTGTTTTATTTTCACCCTTGTATATTATTAAACTAAGCATGATAGAAGTTATCAGGGACTTTCGGCCCTCAGTATTCTCAGGATTCGAAAAAAAATTAGGGCACTCGTGGGAGTGCCGACAGAAGTAAAAACTTCTTATAGTATATCAATTACGAGCTCAATGCTTTTTCCCCATCCAAAAAGAAGTGCAAAACGTCCCTAAAGAAACTTTCACTTCAAAAATTTATATCGTCGAAGCGATGACGGTCGCTAATTTAACACTTTTTCCCATCCAAAAAATGCACAACGTCCCTTAAGAAGTTTTCACTTTAAAAATTTATTTCGCCGAAGCGATCACGGTAGGTAATTTGGTACTTTCTACCATTAACCCTGCTGTCCTCTTCGGGTCTATTTGACCCAAAAAATAATTTATTTCTTATTTTACAAATTATTACGCGGCGTAACGATTTGGTGTTTCGTGACTTTATTACCTAATATGAGATCTTCTAATTGCATATGAGATATACAATGAACTTCCTGATTTTTTTGATAAAAATGAAATTGTTACCTAGAGTACGTTCGGGTCAATATGACCCGCGTATTTAAACCGTTAAAAATTACCTGTGTATGTGTGTTTAGTTGGCAGTACTCTATATTGACAGTACCTGTGTGTTTGTCAGCCGGATCCGTTTGTAACTAAAAAGAGGTTTCTGCAAGCTGGAACTTTTAAAATAAACTGTAGTATAGCTGGACGAGGTTGCAAACCAAATTATAAATATAACGGACATGGACGGACAGCATGTCTTTATAACCAACTGGAAAGACATGAATAAAGTTGGTTTCCATGCATACATTATAAGGGTTTATAAGTGCCATGGTGAATCAACTAAAAGTTTGTGGAATGAAGAAAAGGGTCGTAGTATATTTCAATCAACAATGTCGTTTGATATATTTACAAAAAGTTTGCAAATAATACGTTTTAATAACAAAACTACTAGACAGGAGAGGAGACGTAGGAAATGTACCAAAATGTTTTAACCCTGATGAAAATGTTGCTGTCGATAAGCAACTAGTTGCCTTTAGAGGCCGCTCTCCCTTCAAATGGTACATTCCAAGTAAGCCAGCGAAATATGGCACAAAAGTTTGGGTTTTATGTAATTATGAACAGTAAAACTTCTTATGCTCTAAAATTGCAGATCTATACAGGAATGCATGTGATGTGTGACTTGAGTAGTGATTTGGAAGGCCACAATATTACGTATAATAACTTTTTTACATCGTAAAATTTAGGACAACTTCTAAAACAAAGTAGATACAATGCCGGGGACTATAGATAAAATAAACCGGAGCTTATAGCAAAAATCTCGAATAAAGAAGTTCATAGCTCGTCTTTTTTGCTTCACGCAAGATACCACTGTTGTTGACAATATTCCTAAAAATAATAAAAACGTTTTTCTTATGAGTACTTTGCATCATGAATCGATGCATCATGCGTCATTTTCATCAAATGAAAAAGCCCCAAGTTATTTTAGATTACAATTATCCCAATAAGGGCGCAGTGGATACGCTTGCCCTAAAAACAATAACAATACTAATTATTATGTTGTATATATCATAAACATATTTGTAAAATCCATTCTTTTTATTACTGTCCCAGTTGTAAACTGAATTAAATTTTTGTAGATATTTGTTACTAGGCTTTTTTGAAAGAAAATAAAAAAATATGAAAAAAAATTTTTTTAAGAAACGTTTTTCTTTAGTTACGAGTGACTTGAATTAAAAATATTATAAAAAAATCAACTAAAAAGCAAAAAATCAAAAAGAATTTAAAAAATCTAACAGATCCGTCAAAGAAAAGCGTGGCGCAGGTTCATCGAATAAACGTTTTTCGCCCCTGGCTTTTCTTTAACGAATGTGTTAGATTTTTTCAATTTTTTTTGATTTTTTGCTTTTTAGTTGATTGTTTTATAATATTTTTAATTCAACTCACTCGTAACTAAAGAAAAGCATTTCTTAAAAAAATTTTTTTTCATGTTTTTTTATTTTTAACTTTTTAGTATTACACTTTTCAAACATTTAAATATATCGTCATGTTTATTAAGATATGTATAAAACATGATGTACTAACATGAAAAGTAGTCGGAATCGGCAAAAAATTTGAAACTTTATTGTTTATTAACCCTTAAACGCCCAACCTTTTTTAGGTTCCATGTACGCCCAAGGGTGGGTAAAAAATGTCCACCACGAAAATATCTTATGCTTAATAAACACAGCATCTTCTAAAATATTAATATAAACAATTTACAAACCTTACAACAAAATTACAATGTACATCAAAATTAACATAGCAGTAATTCAGATTTGTCGATTTTCTCCATATTCTTTCTTTCAGCCTCCTCATTGGCGGATAATTATGTAGATTATGTAATTATACATCGATAATTATATGGATTATCTTCCTACCAACGAGAAATTATATAGAAACCTTTAGTAACAAGTTTTGCCAAGGGTGTACTTTTTATGTCCATCCATATTTAACTCAAGATGCTACTTTTATTTTCAAAAATATTGGTAGAAACAAATTAATATTCGATAATGGGCTGTCTTTTTAACAATAAATAATTTTAAAAAAAAAATTAAACACGTAATAAATATGTTACAAGGGAATACGCATTAGGTGGACATTTTTACCCACCCTTGGGCATTTAAGGGTTAATGAAGCATAATGGTCCAAGAGCTGTGAGACATTTTTGAGTAGGTATTTTAGGCAACCTGAAAATTTTTCAGGTGACTCTTCCATGATAACCTAATACAAAAATGCCGGTCTGGCTGGAGGGTAGCGGTTATTTTCCCCAAAAATCCCCCCAAAGTTAAACAAAAGGGTAAAAATTGTTATTACAGAAACTATCATTGATGTGACTTTAACGTAAATTTAAATATTCAAATATAAAGAAAATAAACAGGCCAGGCGATTTAAGGGCGATTTTAACTCCACAAGATACTTGCATGGGCGCCCCAGGATTATTTTCAGGGGATGCATCTGAACTTCATAAGATTTCATCTGAATCTGTACATACTATTAACGAGTATAAAATATACAACTATACATGCATAGCTATGTACATTCCTTCCTGACAGGGAGGTGCAATTGTTATTTTGACAGGGTATTTTTAAATATTAAAAATACTTACTTACTTACTTAGTCCTAAGCCTTTCTACCTTTAGGTGTAAGGCTGGTGGAGTTGAGTTTGGCATTGTAGTCTCCATGCTTTCCGATCTTGCGCTAGGTTTCTTGCACTTTCCAATGTCAATCCCTTCTTCTCGACTTCTTTCCTGATTTCATCTACCCACATAACTCTTGGTCTCCCTCTTTTGTTTTTCCCCTGCACTCTCGTTTCGAACACTCGTTTTGTTAGCCTCTCGTTCGACATTCTACACACGTGCCCGAACCATCTAAGTTGTCCTTCTACTATTTTTTCATTGATTGGTTCTAGTTTTAGGTTTTGTCTAATTGTTTCGTTTCGTATTTTGTCTGTCCTTTTTCTGTTTGCTATTTTCCTCAGGAACCTCATTTCCATAGCATTGACTCTGGATTTTTGTCTCCCCGTCAATGTCCATGTCTCGCTGCTATACATGATTGTTGGTCTAACTACTGATTTAACGACTGCCGTTTTTACTTTTTCCGGTATCCCTTTTTTCCCAAAAAATGTTGTTTTCATAGTGTTAAATAAGCTTCCTGTTCGTCCCATTCTCTCGTTTATTTCCATGTCTTGTTTACCATTTGATTCGATTATTACTCCTAGGTATTTAAAATATTCCACTTGCTCTAGTTGTTTCCCGTCTAATTCTATTGCGTGTGTCTTCCTCGTATTTGAAATTATCATTGTTTTTGTTTTCTCTGTATTAATTTTCATATTTATGTTTGATAGTTCTTCTTCTAGGATTTCAAGATTGTTCTGTAAGTCTTCTCTGTTTTCTGCTATCAATACCATGTCGTCTGCAAATAGTAGCTCCGATAGTTGAGTCTGTTTCATTTGCCAGTATCCTAATGTTAGTTTTCTCATTCTTCTCTTGGCTTTCTTTATCGCTTCATTCAGTACCACTGAGAATAGCAGTGGACTCAGCACGCATCCCTGTTTGACGCCTTGACTTGTAGAAAATTCTCTGGATTCCTCGTTATTGGTTCTTACTGTATTTGTATTATTTTTGTACATATCCTTTATTACTTCTATTATGTGTCTGTCGACTCCCCTTTCTGTTAGTGTCTTCCAAACGTCCTTTCTTCGGATTCTGTCAAACGCCTTTTCCAGGTCAATGAAGCACATATGTATCTCTCTATTTTTCTTGATTACCTTCTCACTTACTTGTCTTAATGTGAATATTAGGTCTTGCGTGCTTCTGTCCTTCCTGAATCCACACTGTGTGTCTTCCATAGTTGTTTCTATTTGTGTTTTTATTCTTGTCTCTAGTATTCTTGCTAATACCTTCCCAGGGATACTTGATATGGTGATACCTCGGTAATTATTACAGTTTCTCTTGTCTCCCTTTTTGTGTATTGGTAATATAATGTCTTTCTTCCAGTCCTTTGGTAATTCTGCTCTATTTATGATATCATTCATTAGTTCTTTCATGCTATCCATTCCCTCTGTCCCCATGAATTTTATCATTTCCGGGGTGATATGATCCTTGCCTGGTGCTTTGCCCAGTTTTACTCTTTCTATTGCTTTCTCTAATTCCTCTCTTGTTATGGATTCCACTTGTTGTTCTTCATTCCTTTCTTGTATCTCCCCTATGTTGTCCTTGTCTACATGAGTTAGCTCTTTGAAATGTTCTCTCCATCTTTCCATTATTTGTTTTTCTTCTGTTAGTACGTTTCCATTCTTGTCTTTTATATTCGGCATCGTGTGCTCTTTCTTTTGTCTGAGTTGTTTTAATGCGCCGTAGAAGAGTTTTTGGTTTTCCCTATAATTTTTTGTCATTTTTTGTCCAAATATCTCCCATGACCTTTCCTTTCCTGCTTTCACCGCTATTTTAACCTCTTTCCTTTTTTCTTTATATGCTTCGTAATCTTCCGGGTGTTTTGTGCTTAGGTATCTTTTCCATTTGTCTTTTTTGTTCTTTATTTTCTCTCGTATTTCTTCCGTCCACCATTCTGTTCTCCTCATGTTAGTGTTTGCTATTTTTGCTTTCCCGCAAGTTTCCTCAGCTGCTTTGATTATGCTGGTTTTTAGATATTCCCATTTTTTTTCTATATTTGTATTTTTTGCCCTACCTTTCAAAGTATTATCTAAGTTTTCTTGGAATTTCTTCTTATATATTTCCTCTTTTAATTTGTAACTTTTTATTTTTTCATTTACTACCTTTCTTCTCTTTTCTTCTTTTTCCTCTGTTGTTCTCATTCTCATTATTACTAGATGGTGGTCACTGCCAATCTCCGAGCCTCTTTTCACTTTCGTATCCTGTACTCTTTTCCATTTGTTGCTGCTTACCAAAAAGTAATCTATGATTGATTTTTCGTTTCTGCTGTCTTGTACTCTCGTGTATTTGTGTACTTCTTTATGTTTAAATTTTGTATTTGTTATAACTAGTTTATTCTCCATACATATTTCTATTATTCTTTCACCATTTCTGTTTAGCATTTCTTCTCCTTCTTTTCCCATGCACTCCTCTATTCCGCTGTTGTTGTTTCCGACTCTACCGTTTAGATCTCCCATTACAATTATGTTTTCTTCCCCATTATCAATTTGCATTTGGAGCTCCTCGAAAAATTTATCTTTCTCTTCCTTTCTTGCATCTTCATTTACTCCGTAGGCTGTTATTATTGTCCATATTTCTTCGTCCATCAGTTTAATTTTCACCGATAATATTCTCTGGTTAACATATGTTTCTTCTATAACGTGTTGTAGTCTATTCGGTGCAATTATTATCCCGACTCCTTCTTTTGCTCTCTCTTTTGTATCCGCTCCTACCCAAAGTAACCAATATCCTTTGTGTATTTTCTTAAGACCTTTTCCTTTCATCTTCGTTTCTGTTATTCCTAGTATTTCTATTTTTTGTCTTATCATATCTTCTACCAGTTCTTCCTCTTTTCCATTGATGCTTCTCACATTCCATGTTCCCATTTTTATCTCTCCTTTTTTCTGCAATCTAGCTTTCCCCTTTTTCCTATTTTCATCCTTGTTTACCTTTGCATCATCTTTTTCCCTATCGCTTTTCCCATTCATTGCCTTGGTTGTCATTGTTGTGGGTCCGGTCTCATTATTTTCTTTTAGTTTTTTGAAGTCCCTTCCCCGATATTTCTGTGAGTTAGTATAAGTTTCTCTTTATTATGGTCCCATTTCCACTCCTTTCCATTAATCTCCAGTTTCATATATCCTATCTTCGTAGTATTACCTTTGTCTTTTTCTTCTTTTGCCATTTTCCTAATTTTTGCTTGTATTTCCCTTTCCTTTCTTGTTAAATCTGATTCTATATACACCTTTTGTCCCTGTAGATTTTTCAGTTTTCCTTTGTTTTTTAGTACACTCATCTTATCCGTTAGGTTTTCCATTTCTGCTACAAAGATTTGGTCGCCGATCTTCACCGCTCCTCTCAGTCTGACCTCTAATTTCAGATTTCTTCCTATGAAGTGTTCTACTGACTCCTTTACAGGCTTTCCGTCGGTAGCATCTAGTGTTAGGCCTTTTAATACTATATTATTTCTCCGTCTATCTTTTTCCAATTGTTCTATTCTATTGTTTGCCATTTTTAAACCTTCTTCCAATTTTTCGTTTTTTTCTTTCAGCTCCTTAATATATTCCATCGTTTCTTTTTGGTCTTTCCGTATGGTTCTTATTTCTGCCATCATTTCATCATTTTTCCACATAACTTCCCGCATCATTTTTATCATCTCTTCATTTGTGTCGTTGCTTTTATTCGGTGTTCGTCTCGTCAGGTTACTCTTTTCAAAATATAATTTATCTTCTTTATATTTTTTCTTCTTAGATTCTTCGTCGCCACTATCAGATAGTTCTTCATTCTTTCTATAGGTTTCCTTTCGGATTGTTCCTGTTCCGCCACTGGCCATTTTAAATTAAATGTTAACCTCAGCACTAATATAAATATTATTATTATACACTTAGAAGTTTATTTTTATTTCGCACAAGAACGCTTTTTAAGTTTAACGATTATCGATAACGATAGGTCTTTTAAAAACCGGTGTTTTTATTGTGATAGGTTTCGAATTCGAAATTACCTTATCGCCAATACACCTGCCACACGACCTCTCGCCTCGCTTGCCAAACTCGAATATTAAAAATAAATATTCTAAAAAAGACAGGTTTTTTTGTTGGAATTTTCCGACTGCCAGGTTATTAAACAAATTACGCGTGCATATAAATGAAAAGCGCTATAGGTAAGCAGCAGTGTGAGAAAGATCGTATATCGATAGCTGTTTGCGTCCTCTGTTGTAGCTAGAAAAATCACGTGACCTTTAGATATGCATGTTGTTGTTTCTCGAAACGTTAGAGTAATTATTATATATTATAGTTTTCTAATTTTTCTTAATTAAAGAAGAAAAAAATACGTACTATACAATAGATTTTTCAAATATGATAGAAAAAAGCCAAATTTATTATTATAAATATATAGGTAGAAAAGTATAAAACTATAAACTAAATTAATTATGTGTCCGAATCTTGTACTTCTTCTTTAAAATCCACATCTGAGCTTAAATAGTCATTCTCTTCTTCTTCGTCAGACTCCCCTCGAGACTAAGATTCCTCTTCTACATGATCTGTAAATAGTTATAATATGTATGTAGAATTATTTAAAAATTAATTAGTCATTAATTAGTTGAGTTGCTACGTATTCTCCGTCCATTTATACGGAGTCGAAGCCTGGACAATCACGGGTGCATCTGAAGAAAGACTTGCCATTGTTGAGATGTGGAATCATCGAATAATGTTAAATATATCATGGACACACGTTACAAACACGGAAACATTAAGAAAGATGAAAAAGGCAAAAGAAATACTCAACACTATAAAGGAAAGAAGATGACCTACTTTGGTCATATATTAAGAAATAAAAAACGTGATGTGATTGGTTATATAAGCAAAAGTATTAAGCATTGGTAATTTTTCATTGATTCTAAATACATATTACAACTATTTACAGACCAGGTAGAAGAATCTGAGTCTCGAGGGGAGTCTGACGAAGGAGAAGAGAATGAATATTTATTTAAGCTCATTTTTCTTTCCTTCATAGTGTTGAGTATTTCTTTTGCCTTTTTCATCTTTCTTAATGTTTCCTTGTTTGTTAAGTGTTGTGTCCATGATATTTTTTACATTATTCGATAACACCACATCTCAACAATGGCAAGTCTTTCTTCAGATGCGCCCGTGATTTTCCAGGCTTCGACTCCGTATAAAAGGACAGAGAATACGTAGCAACTCAATTAATTAATCACTGATTAATTTTTAATTAATTCTAAATACATATTTCAACTATTTACAGATATGTAGAAGAGGAATCTGAGTCTCGAGGGGAGTCTGACGAAGAAGAAGAGAATGAACATTTAAGCTCAGATGAGGAGTTTGAAGAAGAAGTACAAGATTCGGACACAGAATTAATTTAGTTTAAAAGTTTTATACTTTTTTACCTATATATTTATAATAATAAATTTGTCTTTTTCTATCATATTTGCAAAATCTATTGTATAGTACGTATTATTTTCCTTTTATTAAGAAAAATTACTTAAAAAACTATAATATATATAATAATTATTCTAACGTTTCGAGGCACAACAACATGGATATCGCTAGGTCACGTGATTTTCTCGAGTGAACGGACTCGCTCAGCTACAACAGAGGACGCAAACAGCTATGGGTATACGCCCTTTCTCACACTGCTGCTTACCTATAGCGGTTTCATTTATATGCACACGTAATTTGTTTGATTACATGGCAATTGGATAAATTCACCAAAAAAACCTGTCTTTTTTAGAATATTTATTATTAAAATTAAAAAATACCCTGTCAAAATAACAATTGCACCTCCCTGTCAGGAAGGAATGTACATAGCTATGCATGTATAGTTGTATATTTTATACTCGTTAATAGTATGTACATATTCCAATGAAATCTTCTGAAGTTCAGATGCACCCCCCTGAAAGTAATCCTGGGGCGCCCATGCAAGTATCTTGCGGAGTTAAAATCGCACTCAAATCGCCTGGTCTGTTTATTTTCTTTATATTTGAATACTTAAATTTACTTTCAAGTCATATCAATAATATTTTTTGTAATAACAATTTTTACCCTTTTTTTAATTTGGGGGGATTTTTGGGGAAAATAACCGCTACCCTCCAGCCAGACCGGCATTTTTGTATTAGGCTGTCATAGAAGAGTCACCTGAAAAATTTTCAAGTTGCCTAAAATACCTACTCAAAAATGTCTCACAGCTCTTATACTATAACGTAAACAATTAACGTAAAAAGTAAAATTATGTATTGTTCATATCATTAGCTATACAATCCGTAAAAGTTTCAACGTTTCAAAGTTTCAAGTTGTTACATTGTAAAAAACAAGAGAATTTAAGCGTTTTCCATTAAAATCGTTTTTTTTTATTAAAACAATTAATAAACATAATTTTTTTATTGACTATTCGTGTATTGTTCCCGCGAATGCATATGTCTGCAAATTTTCATTCATTTGTATTGAAGAAAAGGCAGTCAAATTAACGTCTAAAAATTTGACGCAAACTATTGAACTAAATAAAAGCCTTTAAAAATACCTAACTTTTATTTTTGTTAATAAGGTTTAATTTACATTAAAAATATAATTTTTGTTTAATTATTCATAATTTCTTGTTAATAAAGTTTTATTTATTACCATTAGCTTATTTTATTTCGATTAAGGAGGGTAAACCATAGTTGGGTCATATTGACCCGAACAGTACATTTGTGTAGTTGACTCGAACGGGACAGCAGGGTTAAAAAAGTGCGCAAGATCCCTAAAGAAGTTATCACTTCAAAAATTTATTTCTTCGAAGGGATGACGGTTGCTAATTTAATATTTTTCCCCATCCAAAAAGTGCACAATGTCCCTAAAGAAGTTTTCACTTCAGGAATTTATTTTGGCGAAGCGATGAAGGTCACTAATTTAATAGTTTTTCCCCATCACACAAATGCACCACGTCCCTAAAGAAGTTTTCACTTTAAAAATTTATTTCGCCGAAGCGATAATGCTCGCTAATTTTTTCGCCGAAGCGATGACGGTAGGTAATGTAGTATTTTTTTTCCCATTCAAAAAGTGCACAAGATCCCTAAAGAAGTTATCACTTCAAAAATTTATTTCTTCGAAGCGATGACGGTCCCTAATTTAATAATTTTTCCCCATCCAAAAAGTGCAGAATGTCCCTAAAGAAGTTTTCACTTTTATTTTGCCGAAGCGATGAAGGTCGCGAGGATAATCGCGAAATCAATCCTTTTTCCCCATTCTAAAATAGATTTTACATTAATTTTAAATTTAAATACTTCTACACAATTTATATGTACCGGGTGTCCCAATAAGAATGGCTCTCGGCCATATTTCAGGAACCGTTTATAGTAGAGCTTTGAAATAAAAAATTTATAACAAAAGTTGCCTCAGGAAAAGCCTGGAAATTATTTTCATAATTGTGGGACCACCGCTAGAGGGCGTAATTGAATATCAAAAATTAAAAATCTAAATTTTACAAAATTTTCCTAATGAAGGGGCACTGGAAATCCGATCGTCGTATTCTTCATAAAATTCTACGCATATTTGATTTGACAAGTTTAGGTCTACCTTTGGAAATAAGAGGTGGGGGTGAGTGGGAACCTTGTTATGAAAAACTGGCTGTGAGTCCGGTTCTGCTTAATCAAATTTTGCAAACTTGGTCTTGTTGAAGACAGATCTTTTTCGTCAATGTAAAAGTTATGATTTCGAACCAACTTACTGAGTAATATGCCAGCTAGAAGGCGGTATTTAATTTTTTTCAGAAATCTAGTGTTTCTTGGAAAATATTAAATACAAACATGCATTTTTAATACCATATTACAAAATTAGACAAAATTAGCAACAGAATAGCGAAAACCGCATGTTAATACCTTTTTTCAATCTCGAGATATCTTACAAAACGTGTAAATTTAAAAACATAACTGTTACTGTCACCGGTAAACGAAATAATTCATTAAAAGTAGTGTGCTATGGAAACAACAAAGAAACATTTTCCAGCTGTCAACATATCTCCCGTGAAAAGGAAAAACCTAGTAACTGAGTTTTGATAACTTTTCAGGAAACGAAAAGAAAGAAAAGTATATCGCCGTTTAATAGAATTATATTATTTTTTGTTTTTTTTTTCGTTCAGTGGATTTCAAGTGTATGTCCCTGTAACTGTAACTTAGTTTTTTCCAAATATTTGCAGTTTTTTTAATTCTATGTCACTTACTATTTTTGAAATGCAAAGAAATATTGATTTTGCTGCGGAAAAAGCTAGTATGCTTACTTAGTTCCTAATTCATACTATTTTTGCCAAGGAAAAAACTAGTAGGTACTATATTACACTTGCTAATATGATACTTTATGATTGCTTTAAAACTATGTAAAATCAAGTAGTTAGGTACATTTTGGTTTTTAAAAATAAAAAGTAGGTAAAGTTATAATTTTTACATATATTTTATTAGAAAAATTACAAAAAGTTTTTGAATTCAACATTTAATTACATAAAACAAACAAAAATAATAAAAACTAAACTCGATTATTTAGTAAATCATTTGATGTTTCAGAAACAGGTAGTTTCTCCCAAAAGAATCTTTTTTGGCTTAGCATTGCAGGAAGAAGCTCTGTAATTATTTTTTGTTTTTTTTGAACATTTACACCCCTATCTTCAGTTTTGCTCTCAGGCATTTCCAGATTAAATTTAGGTTTTAAAAAGTCAAAATTAATAAATTCGTTTTCAGTATGACTTTTCTTATAAAACATTTGTCTTGACCCTTTTCTAAATTGTACTACTTTAATCACGTTAAGTTTTGGGAAATTTTCATCTTTTTTTGTTCTTTGTTTTACACCGTCTTTAAAGCGATAAAAATCATCATGTTTCATTAGTAAGGTTTTATTTTTTTTAGAGGCTTTTAATATTAGCTCATTTAAGTCGTTCATTTCATAAATGTTGGATCTCTTTTTCCATAGCTTGCCAATGTTTCCGTGGACACTGTCGGCTCTCATAAAAGAGTGCCCAGCTTCAAAGTATTTTAAAGTAATACTGTTTGGACCCCAGTTAGAATTGACAATTACCACAAATGACGTAAATAATTTCCAGTTTTTATTTTGGGCACTGCAGTTTGTTGTCACACCAAAATTCGTAGTGCTCTACGTTAACTGAGGATCTTTGAATAAGCCCGCAATATGCTGATGCCACATCTTCCGCCGAGCGACCACTTATAGCTTCATGCCACAAAACGCAAATATTTTCTTCATCTTTTGTTAACGAAGCAAAAGTTTCATTGAACACAACTAATTTACTAACAAAGACAGATTTTTTTAAAGATAACTTTGGAAGTAGTAACACTTTTTGCATATCCGCGCAATAAACTTTAAATGAGTCTGGATAGTCGTGCTGTCTGTCATTATCATACGCTTTTCTGGCAGCAATATATGCCATATGGTGATCATTAAACGTATTACATTGATCACAAGTCTCTGGAATTGTACATATTTTTTTGTGCTCTTTTTGATGTACGCAAATGTCACACTCATCTTGATTTGGTTGATCAAATCCAATGTTAAGTGAATTAAATTCAGTTCTATATCTGTCATAAGATATTTTTTCATGAGTTTCACAAAAATGTTTCCACATATCAGTAATAGATAGCTCTTGAGATAAATATCTTCTATTGGGAGCATGTTGCAATTTATAGTGTGATATTTGCGGATTATAAGATTCAATATGGTTTCTTATTAGAATGGGATCCTTCTTGTTAGATGGAACAGACGAGCCTCGTTTATCCTTAACCAGTTCTAACCCCATAGATTGTTTATATCTGTTTTTGAAGTCCGTTATCATACCATCAGTTTTCATTCCATGTGTATGTAAATACATTTGCTTACACACATTCATTTCAATACCATCATCCTTGAGCAACGAGTATGTAAGGACGTGTTGACGTTTATTTTCACTATCTACTTTTCTTCTCTTAATACCCCCAATCTTTATACTGGCATTAAAATATTGACTTCTCTCGCCAAAACTCATTTTCCAAAATGACTGGCAAATATTTTGTCTTCTTTCTTCTGATAAAAATTCTCTACATTTTTTTTTACAATTACATGGTTCTAATAACTGATATTTTTCTAGATGCCTCTCAATTTGCTCTTTCGCTGTTCTTGCTCTTTTTTTTCTGTTTTTCTCGTATCCTTCATCGGTTTTATCACTGATTTGTGCTTCTATAAAAAACGTAGATATTAGTTAATTCATGTGAAACACAAAATACAAAGCATTTTTACCTGGCAGAGTTTCCTGGTTTATATCTTTCAATTGTTTATCTACTAAACCTTCATTTTCCATAACAGTGCCAACTACACTTTTTTCATTTTCAGTTTGAAAAAATTTTGCTATTCTCCTTTTTTTCTTTGTCTCATAACTTATTTCTTCAGATTCTTGTGGGTCATAACTAGGGTCTAAATCTGAGTCATCGTCAACTGTGTCATCTAAAAAGTATAAGTTTGGTCTAATTGTTTATAATAATTAATATTTTATTTAGTAACCTTTATTATGCTGACAAACGTCTATAACATCAACCGATTTTTCTTTGTGACATTCATTATTAACATCCGTATCATTTTGACTACCATCCTTTGTTCCATCAATTAATGGTAGCGGTTTTAATTCGGTATAAACTTTTGTGTTTTCTTCCTTCCTAATATCTCTTACTAAACATATTGGTTGAATATCATAAAAATGGTTTTCATTAGTAGAGGGGTTATCATTATCACTAAAAATAAAAAAATAAAAATCAAAAATGCTAGCGACAAACGTCCATATTATTATTATCATTGTAATAATACTCCAAACCAAAAGCTTTTGAGTTCGAAGGCTCTTCTGAATAAACTGTTATGCTTAGTTTATTTGATTTTTGTTTATAAATTACTCTAAAAATAATGATAATACACATATTTTAACTTCTGAAGTTTAGAATTAAAAATTGCTACATTTGCTATAAATACACAATGTGTTTAAGAAATACTTTTTAGTATACGAATATGAGCAAGATAATTAAAATAATTTCCACGAAACATAGTCAATAGAAAAATGTTTTGGTAATTGAATATCCACTGCACACAAATATAACGATTTTTGTTACATAAGTAATGGTAACCTAAATATTTATTAACAATCAGCTGACATGCGAATTTTCTAAATATCAACTAAATTAATTTGTTGTAACCTATCACCTTTTACAGTAATAAATAAGTCGGTTCATATTATTTTTTGTTTCAAGAAATGTTGATTTATTCAGAATATGTTAATTTTATAATCAGAAGTCCGTATAAATAAATCTAGAAACCTACTTTTGATTTTGTAAGCCGTCCATCATCAGGTTATCAACCAAATAATCGTCTTTCACAGTATCTTGTATCGATTTCAAACAATCTTGACCAAAGGACGCAAGTTCACTATACCTATAACAAAAAGAATGCATTCGTTACAGCATTTCTTTTGAATTATCTACCATTTTACTGATTGTTTGTTTTTTGAAAATCAAACAAACAAAATTGTACTTTGTTTGTAATGTAAAAACTAATACTCACCGCTTTTCAAGATCACCCACTTCCTGAACACAAACTACTTTATTTTCCTTAGCCAAAGCCATTATAATGTTTTTTCTTTTAGACATAGTTTTCAAAACTTTATATAATTAGATTAAAACAAATTCACCACCAGACGAGTATATGTAGGTATACACAGTTTTGAGACTGGCTCGACAGACTGAATAATTTAACGAAGTGCATTGGAAGAACATAGTAAAAGATCCTTCGTTTTCGCGCCAAAGCGGAATTAAATTGGAAATACCTAGCATACACACTTTAAAATAATTCGCCGAGTTTAAATGACCGGAAAAAATATGGATATATCTAGTAAATGACTTTGCTAGTTTTTTGTTTAGAAATATGACGTTTTTGTCTTTCGGCTTAAAAATGGTAAGGTATGTTATTAGGAACTTCCAATTTAAAAAAAATATTTATATATACACTTTTCAAAGGAAATATTTAGTAAAAGCCTTTGTTATATTTTTCCTTCTGAAATAAGTAGAAATGTATCGTTCACTGTATAAGTTGCTATGTTTATTCTAAAAAAATAACAAGATGCTAGGTTTTTCCAACCAAATTTATTGAAATTACCATTTTGCTAGGATTTTCCATCTGAAATAACTTTCTTAAAAATGCAAGTATTTACAAGTTTTAAGTACCAGTCGATAAAGAGCTTCATGGGGTTTCACACAATTGATACTAAGCATAAACCTAGTAAGTCACTTTACTAGGTTTTTCCTTTTCACGGGAGATATATTAGGTCTTTTCAACGCTTCTCATTTGTTTCGAGCCTCGTTCATATCGTATATTAATATTATACACGGGTTATACGGCATATGACAGAGGCTCGAAACAAATGAGAAGAGTTGAAAAGCCCTATTACAAAGAAATAAAAACAACTATTTAGTGATGACATAAACGTTCAAATTTTTGCCCATCATTTTCGTTGCAAACATTTACTCTTTCAAGAGTAGATTGAACAGCAGTCTCAATTTCTGCTCTCGATATGCTTTGAATGGCGTTTAGTATTCTCTGGATAATGTATTCTAGAGTAGTGTATGATGGGCAACAATTTGAATATTTAGGTCGTCACCAAGTACATAGTTCTTTTTGTTCTGTGTTATATTTAATTTTAATAGTATTGTTTCTCTTTATATTGTTGTTTTAATTAATTATATTTTTATACGTTGACATCTGGAAAATGTTATTTTGTTTTTTTCCACAGCACACTACTTTTCATTAACTTAGTTTACCGGTGATAGTAACAGTTATGTATAAAATTTACACGTTTCTCGAGATATCTTGAGATAGACAAAAGGTATCGACATGCGGTTTTCGCTATTCTATTGCTAATTTAATCTAATTTTATAAAGTATGATTAAAAATGCATACTTGTATTTAATATTTTCCAAACAAAACTAGATTTCTAAAAAAAAATTATTAACGCCTCCCAGCTGGCTTATTACTTATTAGGATGGTTCAAAATGATCACGCTTACATTGAAGAAAAAGATCTGTCTTCAACAAGACCCGGTTTTCAAAATTTGATTTAGCAGAACCGGACTTACAGCCATTTTTTCATAACAAGGTTCCCACTCACCCCCACCTCTTATTTGCAAAGGTAGAGTTAAACTTGTTAAATCAAATATGCGCAGAATTTGATGAAGAATATAATAATCGAATTTCCAGTATCCCTTCATTAGGAAAATTTTGTAAAATTTAGATTTTTTTATTTTTGATATTCAATTACGCCCTCTAGCGGTGGACCCATAATTATGAAAATAATTTCCAGGCTTTTCTTGAGGCAACTTTTGTTATAAAATTTTTTATTTCAAAGCTCTACTATAAACCGTTCCTGAGATATGGCCGAGAGCCATTCTTATTGGGACACCCGGTACCTATACATAATAAACATACAAAATTCATTTCACCGAAGAGATGACGGTCGCGAAATAAATCTTATTTTCCCATCCAAATATACATTTATTTTAAATTAAAATACTTCTACACAATTTATCTATATGAGGCGTTCAGAGCCAAAGTGGATCAAGTCCAAAATTTACCAAAAGTCTGCTTGGTGCATATTAATATTTGTTAATAGTGTTTCTTTCTGGAACACAGTGAACCAAGTCCAAAACCTTAAAACAAAAGTTTTACTATCATGTTTTTTCTACCAAGTTTAACTTATATTTTAAAGTTCCTGCAAAGGATATATGAAGATATATACATATATATATATATATATATATATATATATATATATATATATATATATATATATATATATATATATATATTCTATAACACTATAAAACAGTGTTGAAATTATCGGGAATTGCGGTCTGTGGCTTAGATTGAAACTACATTTAATTCTGTTGAATTCGATATTTCGATGAGTATTTATTAATTTTTCATCTTCATCAGGAACAAACTACAAAATTAACTAACAGTTAGGTACAAACATAATATTACAATGATATAACTTACGAATTGTTGTAGGTATGTTATATAAAGCAATTTAACTTAAAGCTATGCATGTCGTTTCACGAGAACGTCGAGGGCGGCACTGAGTCAGGTATCTTTTCTCACATGTGTTAAGGGTCAAAAGTTCCAATATCGAGCCATCTGTTTAATATTCTGCTATTTTAATATATATATATATATATAATATATATATATATATATATATATATATATATATATATATATATATATATATATATATATATATATATATATATATATATATATATATATATGGATTCCGACTTTAGGAAGCCAAAAACGCTATATCGCACCGGTCATACGAAGCCCGACACCTCCTTACGAAGCCCGAATTCGGGCTTCGTAATTCTTTAATGTTATTTCCCCAAAAAACGTACTTTACACCATCTCTCGATATTTTAACCAAGCTCAGAACATGTGAATACGCTTGGGCTTCATATATATTCGGACAAATTTTAGAAATGTACCATAGGTAGCTCTGAAATCATGATTAACAATACGAAGCCCGGGCTGCTTATGCCTGGAATTATTATCAAAACATACACTCGTAGTTCATGGTATCTACCACCAGTTTGCGCTGCGAAAAAAAGTATATACTCTGTAGAAGTTCAGCAGCGTTAGGAAGCCCACATTGAGCTACCGATTATAAGAAGCCCTGAAGTTTGGCAACGTTTTTGCGTATTCCTCAAAGTACTATTAGCTTGTAAACATTTTTATTATTACCTGGCAATGCACATTTTTCGTATTTTTGGGTCGTTCATCGTCATTAATCTTGTGTACTAAGACTCCCGAGAACAGATTATGGTAATTCTTAGCATTACCTGTACACAGTAAGATACCGACAGAAAAAAGATTTAAAAATTGAATCGCAAAAGAATTATTTATTTTAATTGATACAATTAATACAAATTAATACTTTGTATTACTAATTTACTATTTTAGTTTGTAATAAGCCACAAAATTTGCTACCAAATAGGAAATTAATATGACAAATTAAATTATTGTTTTTTTTTATTTAAAAAAGGTTAATGCCTCGACAACTAATGGCCATTGGCATGGTAGGTACGGTAATTTTTAACAGTTAGGTACCTAGTGTAATGTGTAGTGTGTGTGTGTGTGTGTGTTGAGTAAGTGTCTTGTTACTTTGCAAAGTTGACGTCATTGTCTTTGCAAAGAGACGCTAACTGTATCCGAACGTCTGCGGTCCCTCCGGTGAGTACCGATCCCACAAGGACAGAAACTATTTTCATTTATTAATTTATAATAAATGAAACATTTCTGACCCTGGTGAGATTCGAACTCACAACCATTCGGATTTTTCGATCCAAAGGTAGGCGCTCTTACCACTCAGTCAAGGACGGGGTTAAAGTTATTATTATTAAATATTACTTTATAAAATTAAAAATAGTCATTCTTATGAATTATGCGTATTATTCTGATTCTGATACGATGAATACTTGTTTGATGGGTCTGAGCCACACAATTGAGGGTTAGGCCACTGTTTCATTCGTATTTTTAGTATTTGTCAAGGCAACAATACATTATGTAGTGCCATCTTGCCAAATATAGAGCTAGATTGTGTAGACCACTGTTGAACCATATATCCAATTTTTCTGCTTTTATTGATGTATTAATCTAAAAATGCTCAATTTGTGGACTGTGCCACTGTTGCTCTGAGCGCCTCATTTAATACAAATACAAAATATTTAATACAAATGCATATAGATTTTCCCTTCGGAAAAAATCAAACAATATAGATGTTTTTTAATTTCATTAAGGGGATGGGTACGTAGTTTCTGCTGAAATGCTACTCAAATGGAATTAATTTTTTTTTTTCGAATTCTGAGAAAACTAATAATTATTTTTGAAAATTTTAAACTCAGAATAAGAGATTACGTTATTAGCGAGGGCCGAAAGTCCCTGAGAACTTCTATAATGTTTATTTTAATAAGTTACAGGGTTAAAAAACTAAAAGATAATTTAGTGTGACTTTTAATTTCAAAATATCTCATTCAAAATAAACTTTTTATTTATTGTAAGAGACTTTCGGCCCTCGGTAATAATTTAGTCTTTCATTTTGCGTTTAAATTTTTCAAAAATATTTATTGTTTTTTTTTCAGGATTTGAAAAAAAATGAACACAATGTCCGTGGTAATATTTTCCAAATCTTTGTCAGTAGTAAATAGAATATTGCCAGCATATTGTCAGTCAGACAGTGACAATTTTAAATATTTGACCTGGCATTGGGAATATTTTCAGTTGTTGATTAAATAATATTGATAATGTGTTTAATAAATAATTGATTTAAGACGTGAACTTAATAAAAAGTTATTTATTGTTTATTATTTATGGAAGATCCAAAGCAGAGAATACACCAGGATATATTCAGTGATCCAAGTATTGTGTTGTTACAGATGTTCAAAATTGTAAGCGTTTCATAGTAACAATATAAGTATTAAAAAATCACTTTATCACTTTTCCTCTTTTCTCGATTGATTATTAGCTTTTGTTGTACAGTAGATAAATTATTACTGAATACATAAGTAGTGAAAAAATTATCAGTAGTAATTGCACAAGAGCTCTGAAATTATCGAATTTTTCCCGAGTGACACTTTGACAGTATTAATTTCACGACCCGAAGGGGAGTGAAATTACGTCAAGTGGCACGAGGGAAACAATTCGATAATAGTGTTTCGAAATAGATGTTTCGAAACCGGTAGAGGTGCTTGCAGCACTCTCTGATTGGACTGGAATATGGTTCGGCTGTATTTTCGTTTTGCAACGAAATTGAAAATGGTTATTCATTTTTAATTCGATAATAATTTCAGAGATCGAGCTGCAATTTGCTGCGATTATTTCATGAATAAAACTGTTTAAAACCAAAATTTTATTGTAATTTATTTATGTAAGTACAAATTAGTACAATTAAACACACAGTTGTTATAAATATTTGACGATTGAAAGTCATCACTTTTATAAGTTTTAAAACAGTAATTGTCATTAATGTCACTGAATGTATTTTTTCACAGCAACGAAGGGCATCTGACGTAATATACTTGACGATGGGATATTATCAAAAATGATCAATTTAATTTGTATTTCTGTAGCTTTCTATTGGTCGGAAATATGAAATAATCATATTAATTAACTGAATTAACAATTAAGGCAATTAATTATACTAGTAAAAGTTATCCAAGAACATTCAAAAGCCATCTTTACAGTTAATGATGAAATTGTCAAGTAAAGTTTACATATCCATACCAGTGACAATTTTACTACACGTAATTTGCCGTGTAAAGACAGAAAAAGTAGGGATAGCCTTAAAATATTTGCGAATTATGTACCGATGGCCCTAAGAAATGTTTAATAAACAACATATTAAAAAGTTCTACTCTAGAAGTGGGCACTTAATTTTTTATTAAACAAATGAACTGCGAAATTAGATGTTTCTTTAAATAACCCCGAAAATATAAATTTTAGAAAAAAACTGACTTGACTATTGAAAAATTCAGACTATTGAAAAAAACCTAAATATAAGATTAAAATTTTTATAAAATTAAATCTGTAGCTTCTATAATTTTTTATTTATAACGCTAAAGTCACCCTTCTCACAAACATTGGCGCACTGTAAACTAGCGAAGTGCACGGCTGAGTTATTTCAGTGTATTTCTCTAATTAATGGATCAAATAAAATTTTACAAATTGGACAAGAAAGAAGAAAATTAAGAGAAGGAACAAGAAAGGATAGCTTAATTGGAAAGAAGAACAATTAAGCTATCTTATGGTTATAATAAAAAGAAATAAAATGTATGGGCATAAGTACGGTGTGGGCTGAATTTTGTTTAAACATTATTTAAAAATGTGTAACTAATAAAATTTTTCTTATAAAGCTCTCAAATTTGCACAACTTACCTTTCAAACATCTTACTAAACAATGTTTCATTCAAAAAAATGCCAAAAATTTAATTCAAATGATATGACGCAAAAATGCAATTTTTGAAAACTTTTACGTAAGTTTTAAGTAAAAACGTAGTTTACAGAATTACCAGCACTTTAAAACGGTATTACTCAAGTTTGAAAAGATTTTTTACAATTTTATAGGTGATTTTTTAAAGCATTTGATGTATTTTTTAAAATTTACTCAATAATTTTATTTTAGAAATGAAACTATGAAACTATGAATGAAACTATTCCTTTTTGACAAAAATTAAGAAAGATAACAAAAATGTACCTAATACAAAAACCGAAAATTACCAACTAAAAAATTGTTTATAAAAAGTGATCAAAAATGTTTTCTCTAAAACTTACCTAAAATAAATTTAATAATAAGCTTGAACAATAATAAATTTTCAACAAAAATATGTTTAGCTCTTAAACATTATGTCTGCGTAACTTCGAACCTATTAATAACTTTTTTATTACCAGTTTTACGAAAAAAGTTATTCTTGATAAAACTTGATATCTGATGATTGGGTTTTAGATTTTAGACTATGCAGAGCAATTTATGAAGAATAAACTTTTTTTCGTAAAATTTGTAATAAAAATGTTTCAAATATGGTTCGCAGGTTCTGGTACGCAGACATAGTGTAGAAGAGCTTCTTTATAAGCATTTTCAAATTGTAATGCCATATTCGGATTCAGCATAATCAAAAACAAAATAGAAACAAAATTCAACGATATTTTTAAAATTATTTTAAATTATATAATTTAACATGATTATTTGGAATTAAGAACTATATTCTGATATGCAATTTCATCCTTCTAATGGCAAAAAAAAATTTGAAAATTTTTCTAATCAACATTATTTTTAGTTGTTTATTTCAATTATGATACATATAGATATTTGTATAACAAGGGAGGAAAGTGCTTTTTTCCTCCCGAGAATGAAGTTTACTGCCCGACGCGTAGCGGAGGGCAGTAATCATTCAAGGGAGGAAAAGGCACTTTACTCCCATGTTATACATATGGTTTTTCTACCTTCCTCAAATAACAAGTCATTTTTTCATGTTTACTTAATTTATTTATGTAACTAACCAACAAAATTTATTAGAACTAAAACTAATAAGTACGTACAATATAACTGTCAACTGTCAAATATAAGTCAAAATAAAAATGTAAACATTGTTAAATCAAAATAACAGCTTACAGTTTTTTACCATTCTGTGAAATACAGAGTGTTTTATAAATAAACGTTAAAATGTATACAAACTTACGTAATAGAAAATAGATATTGTACAGGGCGTCAAAAAGTTATATTTTTATGAATGAAATACCATGATGTCACTTTTACTTTTCTTCCCTAGGGAGGAAAAGTACAACTTTGCTCCCTACAATCAGGTCCGGAAAAGTATACTTTCGGTAGAGGTAGGTGGAAAACTCTTTTATTATTCATTTTACGAAAAACAGTTATTCTTTATAAAATGTTGTACAGGGTCTAAAACCTAAAATACAACCGTCTAATATCAAATTTTGTCAATTTTATACGAGGTATATAAAAAAAATATGAATTTTCCCAAGAGTACTTAAATAATATACCCTTATTTTTCACAATATTGAAAATTGTGCTTATGTAAAGTTGTTTAGAACTAAAAACCATCATTAACCCGCCAGTGGTCGCTATATGAGATTTTCTCTCACGGTTTCAGAAAATTGCACAGAATTTTTTTTCTGGGAAATTATAAGATCTGTAGTTCCTTCTAGTCTCCTAACTATCCTCCCTCGACAATCTAATAGAATCGTCCGCTTAGATAGTGACTCAGTTGACCTAATATCACCCAATTGTTGAGTCAGCGCGCTTCAAGTGAGACATTCTCTCATCAAGCGACCACCCGCGTTACGAACTGTACATAAAAATTAATTTTATTTTGGCACTTAAAACCTAAAATAATGTAAAAAAAATTGTAATTGTCATCAATCAATTTTTCCAGAGCATTCTTGTTATATTTGTGTGCTGTGCCGTAAATTATCAAGATACGGAGATTGATTAATATTGGTTTAATTCCGATTATTTCTTTTTATTTTATTATATTATTATCTATATTATGTTACATTCTTTTTTTCTTATTATTAGTTAATAAAAAAAGTTTAAAAACTGTTTTAAAAACTTTATTTTGTAAAAAAAAAGGTAAAATTTGGATATGTGAGAGAAAATCTCACGCGCGACCACTCGCGTAACAATCTACCTAGCGACCAATGCCGGGTCGCTAGGTTGGGAATTTTATTCGCGTTTCGACGCCCAAATCGGATGTCGTTGTCAAAATATATAAACTAACAAAAAAAGTTTTAGAAAAAGATAATCTTGTTTGAATTGCTCCGAAACAATGCATCTTTTCGTTCTATCTTGACTCTTCTAAAATGCTTCGTATAGATTGCTGAATAGAATTGGGCTTCTTATAACAGGCAATATGACGACTTATATACACATATAAGGATCTCGTAGAACAGTCGTATTATTTAAACGTAAATTAAAACATGGCAACATCGTCGGGCTTCGTATAATGCGTAATCCATATACACTGTGAACGCGTTTATACGAGTGGGCTTCGTAAGACTGTAGGAATAAGACAGTGCTACAATCCCCTTACCCCGTAAACCGCGGGCTTCCATTCATCGGCAGGTTGTAGCGGGCTTCCTATCATTTGTGAGCCATATATATATATATATATATATATATATATATATATATATATATATATATATATATATATATATATATATATATATATATATATGGCTCACAAATGATAGGAAGCCCGCTACAACCTGCAGATGAATGGAAGCCCGCGGTTTACGGGGTAAGTGGATTGTAGCACTGTCTTATTCCTACAGTCTTACGAAGCCCACTCGTATAAACGCGTTCACAGTGTATATGGATTACGCATTATACGAAGCCCGACGATGTTGCCATGTTTTAATTTACGTTTAAATAATACGACTGTTCTACGAGATCCTTATATGTGTATATAAGTCGTCATATTACCTGTTATAAGAAGCCCAATTCTATTCAGCAATCTATACGAAGCATTTTAGAAGAGTCAAGATAGAACGAAAAGATGCATTGTTTCGGAGCAATTCAAACAAGATTATCTTTTTCTAAAACTTTTTTTGTTAGTTTATATACATGTTAAAGTAAAAAGTTCTACTCACAGATTTTGCCGCTAATTGTTTATTATTTGTTTAAACAATAACAATAATTGTTTTGTACAGTGTGTCCATTTAACACGTTCACGGACACTGCGTCAAATGTATAAGCAAGTGCTGTGACACTATATGTATTTTGCAAAGTAGAATAGGGAAAAATTCAACGTATATAGACGTTGTGTCACATTACATCAATGGAAATTAGACGACTATAGACGTTCTGTTCGTCAACGTGAAACGTTGTGCATGGTCTAAATTAAAAATAGAACCATCAGTTCATTTTTTTTAAGCCGTATACGAGATATTATATCAAAAAATATGAATTTTACTCAAGAGTAAAGTAGCTTTATTATTCAAAATATTGAAAATTGTTATAATGAAAAGTTGTTTGGAATTAAGAACTATATTCTAATATGCCATTTCATCTTTCCAATTAAAAAAAAAGTTGAATTTTTTTTAATTATGGATATACAACATTATTTTCAGTTATTTCAATTATGATAACTCTTTTATTATTAATTATACGAAAAAAAGTTATCCTTTGTAAAAAGTTTGCATGGCCAAAGACCTTAAATACAACCATCTTATATCAATTTTGATTAATTTTATACGAGGTAAGTCAAAAAAGATAAATTTCGATCAAGAATAAAGTACCTTTAGGCAGGCCGCACATCAAAGAAACATGAAACGTAAATTACGTTTCATGGAAATAAACCACTGCTAAACAAATATATGTCCGGCCATTTATGAAACTCTCCGAAAATAAAAATGTGTCATGAGCATGAATCACACTCGTTTCATTGGTAGGCGGACTTTGAGATTTGTTTAGCAGTGTTTTCTTTTCATGAAACATGTTTTTCGTTTCATGTTTCATGTTTTTCGTTTCATGTTTCTTTGGTGTGCGGCTTGGCTTATAGTTCAGAATATTTCAATGAGAAGGATGGAATATTGGAAGATGGTTTTTAGTGTTGTTCTGAAGCTATTTTCTTGTGGCATTTTTATAATTATTTTGATTGGGAAATAAGCCACAATTAAATTGAAAAAATAATTTTATTAACGTTTCGACGCCCAAATCGGATGTCCTTGTCAAAATACAAAATATTACCGAGTAAATATTTAGTAACATTTTATATTTTGACAACGACATCCGATTTGGGCGTCGAAACGCGAATAAAATTATTTTTTCAATTTAATTGTGGCTTATTTCCCAACCAAAGATAGATTCCCAACCTAGCGACCCGGCATTGGTCGCTAGGTAGATTGTTAAGCGAGTGGTCGCGCGTGAGATTTTCTCTCAAATATCCAAATTTTACCTTTTTTTATAAAATAAAATTTTTAAAACAGCTTTTAAACTTTTTTTATTAACTAATAATAAGAAAAAAGAATGTAACATAATATAGGTAATAATATAATAAAATAAAAAGGAATAATCGGAATTAAACCAATATTAATCAATCTCCGTATCTTGATAATTTACGGCACAGCACACAAATATAACAAGAATGCTCTGGAAAAATTGATTGATGACAATTACAATTTTTTTTACATTATTTCAGGTTTTATGTGCCAAAATAAAATTAATTTTTATGTACAGTTCGTAACGCGGGTGGTCGCTTAATGAGAGAATGTCTCACTTGAAGCGCGCTGTCTCAACAATTGGGTGATATTAGGTCAACTGAGTCACTATCTAAGCGGACGATTCTATTAGATTGTCGAGGGAGGATAGATAGGAGACTAGAAGGAACTACAGATCGTATAATTTCCCAGAAAAAAAATTCTGTGCAATTTTCTGAAACCGTGAGAGAAAATCTCATATAGCGACCACTGGCGGGTTAATTATGGTTTTTAGTTCTAAACAACTTTACATAAGCACAATTTTCAATATTGTGAAAAATAAGGGTGTATTATTTAAGTACTCTTGAGCAAATTCATATTTTTTATATACCTCGTATAAAATTGACAAAATTTGATATAAGACGGTTGTATTTTAGGTTTTAGACCCTGTAGAACATTTTATAAAGAATAACTGTTTTTCGTAAAATGAATAATAAAAGAGTTTTCCACCTACCTCTTCCGAAAATATACTTTTCCGGACCTGATTGTAGGGAGCAAAGTTGTACTTTTCCTCCCTAGGGAGGAAAATATTTTTCCTCCCTAGGAAGGAAAAGTAAAAGTGACGTCATGGTATTTTATTCATGGAATATAACTTATTGACGCGCTGTACAATATCTATTTTCTATTACGTAAGTATCTATACATTTTAACGTTTATTTAAGAACAGTCGGTATTTTGCAGAATGGTAAAAAACAGTAAATTGTTATTCCGATTTAACAATGTTTACATTAATAATTTGACTTATATTTGACAGTTGACAGTTATATTGTACCTACTTGTTAGTTTGAGTTCTAATAAATTTTGTTGGTTAGTTACATAAATAAAGTAAAAATTAAAAAATGACTTGTTATTTGAGGAAGGTGGAAAAACCATATGTATAACATGGGAGTAAAGTGCCTTTTCCTACCTTGAATGATTACTGCCCGACGCAAGTAGCACTTTCCTCCCTTGTTATACAAATAGCTATATGTATCATAATTGAAATAAACAACTAAAAATAATGTTGATTAGAAAAATTTTCAATTTTTTTTTCCATTAGAAGGATGAAATTGCATATCAGAATATAGTTCTTAATTCCAAACAATCATGTTAAATTATATAATTTAAAATAATTTTAAAAATATCGTTAAATTTTGTTTCTATTTTGTTTTTGATTATGCTGAATCCGAATATGGCATTACAATTTGAAAATGCTTGTTAAGAAGCTCTTCTACACTATGTCTGCGTAGCAAGGAACCATATTTGAAACATTTTTATTACAAATTTTACGAAAAAAAGTTTATTCGTCATAAATTGCTCTGCATAGTCTAAAATCTAAAACCCAATCATCAGATATCAAGTTTTATCAATTTTATACGAGGTATGTCAAAAATACGAATTTTGTTAAAGAGTAAAGTACCTTTATATTCCAGAATATCAAAATATGGGTATTATAAAAAGTTGTTGGGAATTAAAAACTATGTTTTATTATAATTACATCATTCTAATTGAAAAAAAAATTCAATGTTTTCTCAAATTACGGATATTATTTTATTTCAATTATTTTAACTATTTTATTATTAATTTTACGAAAAAAAGTTATTCTTCATAAAATACTCTATTCTGGTCCAAAGTCCAAAAAACAACCATCAGATATCAAACTTTTTCAATTTTATACGAGGTATGTAAAAAATATGACTTTTGCTTAACAGTTCAGTATGGTTTGTTCAACAGTAAATGGTTGAGTTCAATTAGTGCGGTCGTAAATATTATTAAATTTATCTGACCTGGCCCATTGTTAAGACCCACCCGGAGCGATAAGCAACCGAGGTAGACAGAGTTGGTCTTTTGACAATTAACACTGACTAGACGGTAATCCCATAATAAAGCAAAGAAATTGTACCAGAAAACATATTTAAATTTTACCTGAAACCGGACCTTTTATACTATTATCGGTTATTCCAGGATGTTTATAGTGGTAACTAATTGAACTCCACCATTTACTCTTAAACATACCATACCTTTATAGTTCACAATATCTCATTTAGAAGAATGTAATTGAACAGTGAAACATATTTTGTAATTCCAAACAACTTTTTTTAATAACAATTTTGGATATTGTGAAATCTAAAGGTACTTTACTCTTGAGTGAAATTCATATTTTTTACATACCTCGTATGTCAAAATGTAAAATCGTATGTAAAACCTCGTATGTAAAATTAATAAAATTTGATATTTGATGGTTGCATCTGAGATCATATACGATGCAGAGTATTTTATAAAGAATAACTTTTTTCGTAAAACTGGTAATAAAAAAGTTATTAATAGGTTCGAAGTTACGCAGACATAATGTTTAAGAGCTAAAAATATTTTTTTGTTGAAAATGTATTATTGTTCAAGCTTATTATTAAATTTATTTTAGGTAAGTTTTAGAGAAAATATTTTTGATCACTTTTTATAAACAATTTTTTAGTTGGTAATTTTCGGTTTTTGTATTACATTTTTGTTATCTTTCTTAATTTTTGTCAAAAAGGAATAGTTTATTTCATTTCTAAAATAAAATTATTGAGTAAATTTTAAAAAAATACATCAAATGCTTTAAAAAATCACCTATAAAATTGTAAAAAATCTTTTGAAACTTGAGTAATACCGTTTTAAAGTGCTGGTAATTCTGTAAACTACGTTTTTACTTAAAACTTACGTAAAAGTTTTCAAAAATTGCATTTTTTGCGTCATATCATTTGAATTAAATTTTTGGCATTTTTTTAATGAAACATTGTTTAGTAAGATGTTTGAAAGGTAAGTTGTGCAAATTTGAGAGCTTTATAAGAAAAATTTTATTAGTTACACATTTTTAAATAATGTTTAAACAAAATTCAGCCCACACCGTACTTATGCCCATACATTTTATTTATTTTTATTATAACCATAAGATAGCTTAATTGTTCTTCTTTCCAATTAAGCTATCCTTTCTTGTTCCTTCTCTTAATTTCCTTTTTTCTTGTCCAATTTGTAAAATTTTATTTCATCCATTAATTAGAGAAATACACTGAAATAACTCAGCCGTGCACTTCGCTAGTTTACAGTGCGCCAATGTTTGTGAGAAGGGTACTTTAGCGTTATAAATAAAAAATTATAGAAGCTACAGATTTAATTTTATAAAAAATTTAATCTTATATTTAGTCCATTATTTGACGGTTTTTGCGGTAAATTTTAAAGAACCGCTTGGATTGACTTGAACTTTGGCATACGTATAGATAATATGTCAAAGAAAAAAAGTGATATTGTGCCGATGTGTGCTTTTGCTCTGGGGGTGGGTACCACCCCTTCTCGGGGGTGGAAATATGTAACCTCAAAATAACCTCGGAAATTAATAGATATTTCAATTCTGAGTAAAAAATCTTATATTCGACTTTTTCGGTAAATTGATATTTAGCAAGTTATTCACGATCGAAATTGATGATTTCCTACATGAAAAATGCATGTTTTTGAGTGGATTTTCAAAAATATCTCTAAAATTATGCATTTTTACGAAAAAATTATTATAATCAAAAAGAAACCTATTAAATGAGTGAATGGAGTTCACAAAAAATAATTTTTTAAATTATTATAGCAATAACACAACCTAAGTTACAGCTTACTTAACCGACTTAACTCGAATTAACCTTGAATCAAACATTTTAGTCCTGTCGCCAGGGGGGGTACAACGGCTTCCTGTATTCAGATGGACTTACCCAAGTTTTTTTATGTATTTTGACCTGTAGAACACGAATTTTTTGGGTAACAGTTGATCCGGATATCGATAAGATTGTTATAAACCAAGAAGTTGAGGAATCACATAACAGCGATTTCTTGCAAAAGAAAACATCTTTTTGTATTTTTTGGGCCATTCTAACCAAAAAATGTTCCTACAATTTTTTTCGTAGGATGCATAGTTTTCGAGATAAACGCGGTTGAACTTTCAAAAAATCGAAAAATTGCAATTTTAGAACCCGAATAACTTTTGATTAAAAAATAAAATAGCAATTCTGCTTACCGCATTTGAAAGTTCAAGTCAAATTTTATCGGTTTTAGTTATTTGTATTGCTAAAAATTTATTATTTTATTGTTAAAACAAAGCTATAAACACCTAGTGCTTGAGTGATGTTTTCAATGATTTCTCATTTAAAATCGAATGAGTAGGTAGAGGACGTAAAAGTGTAAGCATGGCTATTTCTACGTAGCATGCATTAAAACGCATGTATTAGGCACGGGAAACACTATGTGTTTATAGCTTTTTTTAACAATCAAAAAATAAATTTTAAGCAATCCAAATATTCAAAACAGATAAAATTTGACTTAAACTTTTAAAGGCGGTAAGCAGAATTGCTACTTAATTTTTTAATCAAAAGTTATTCGGGTTCAAAAATTGCAATTTTTCGATTTTTTGAGAGTTCAACCGCGTTTATCTCGAAAACTATGCATCCTACGAAAAAACTTGTAGGAACATTTTTTGGTTAGAATGACCCAAAAAAATACAAAAAATTGTTTTGTTTTGCGAGAAATCGCTGTTATGTAATTCCTCAACTTCTTTGTTTATAACAATCTTATCGACATACGGATCAACTGTTACCCAAAAAATTCGTGTTCTACGGGCCAAAATACATAAAAGAAACTTGGGTAAGCCCATCTGAATTAAGAAGGCCGTTGTACCCCCCCTGACGACAGGACTATTTTATCATTAAATAACGCAAGAAGTAGAGATTTTTAGAAAAAAATTATGGAGACATCTTTTAAATATTTTACTGATGCCTTTAAAAGGTGCTATGATAAAAGTGATTTGGATAAAAAATGGCTGAGTTATTACAAAAACAAAACGATTATGTCGTTGAAAAATCAAAAAAGTAATTACTTAAATTGGTGAATTTTCCACAAAAATAAAAATTAACATTATTCCATACACAATTAGGTTTATTTATAGCCTGACTACGCGTTCTGAGATTTTAACCAGTATAAAGTGCTTAGGTTTGAAAAAAACTTCAATTTAGTATTAAATTATTTTTTGATATTTTATAAATGTTTTCCATTTTTCCAAAATTACTTGAAAACTAAAAGAAATCTAAAAAATATATATCAATACTAAAATGTAGTATTTTTTATACTAAAACTTATTCAGTTTTTTCAATGTCTCTATGGTAAACACTGAGTGAGATATTTATATTTTAAGTTGGCACGTAAGTGTGAGAAGCAGTTTTCTAAGCTCTTTGAATCGAATGCTTTAAAAATCAAAGACATCCAGAAAGTCCAGCTTCTGCATACTTTTAGCACTTATAATTCCTCACAAAGGAGTTCGGTCCTGGCAGGTATACTAGTTGGTGCGTATTTGTCAGCTCCAAACAAAATAGTTATTTAGATAGTAGCTAATGAGTAAAAAATTTTTATTTTCGCATATATAAGTGTATTATAGTGCGTTCAATTATTGTACGTAAGTACTCTTTAAGATTATATAAAGCCAAGTTATTTCACTGGAATTTATTATTTATCAGAAGTCGGTTTGATACAAAAAACCCTAAACACGTTTATTCGTTATCTATAACGACATGATAAAATCACCTGTTGTAAAACAGGTCCGTATTTCAGGATTTACTTAGTTTTGAATAATAAATAAAATATGTCAAATCCGACTGCCGGGACTTCTGACTACAGGAGCGCCCAAATGGAAAACACTACTAAAACTTATTCTACTGCTTTGATTGAACAACAATTTCCAACAAAAGAACAAGCCATTGTATTCCCATCCATTGAAAACCTTAAACTTCAAGATTATCTGATTTCACTAGGAAAGTTGATCGAGCCCAAAAATATCCTATTTTCCTCAAGGCTTTCTAACAACAGAGTGTGTATGTACCTTGCAAACAAAAATGTTGTTGAAAATTTCATGAATAATTATGGAGGATCCATAGAAATTAATAACCAAAAAGTCCAAGCACGCAAACTAATCACTCCATCACAAAGGCTAATTCTGTCAAACGCTTGTCCCTCCATACCGCATGCTGTATTAATTCAAGAAATTGAAAAATTGGGCCTTCAACCCATGTCTCCCATGTCATTTCTCAAGATAAGCGCCGGTTTGCCGGAATTCAACCACATTTATAGTTTTAGACGACAAATTTTTATCACACCACCGCTTGCCCCAATACCTGAATCCATATTAATGAATTATGATAACACCAACTATAGAATTTATTTTGCACAAGATTCCTTGATCTGTTTTTCATGTAAAAGGCCAGGCCACACTGCAGCAAATTGCAAAACAATCCAAGAATCAGTTTCTGAAAATTATAACCAAAACCCCCACTCCCAATCATCTTCGCAACCCATACCTTCCGAAATACTTTCAACCAACCCCTCAAAAACTCCAACCTCACAACCAATTATCAATATAGATACAACCCAGTCCACACAAAATAGCTCAAAACGCAGTTTGGATGACATTGTTACACCTCCTCTAGCGCAAGATGCTAATTCAGAAAACCAAAGTCTTGAACCATTTGTTAAACCTAATGTTGCTCCAGCTAAAAAACCAAAGAAAAGTAAGGGAAAGACTCCAACTCACGTACTCATGGAACCGACCAAGGCATTCATCTCAGAGCAAAACCCTTCATTTGTTCTTGATTTTGATCAAATATCCGATCTATTTGAAAATGTTTATGGTGCACAGGACCCAGTCAGCATCATAAAAAACTACACTAGCGAATTTGAAGCTTTAGTGAAAATGCTAACAGCAATATACCCGTATTTCAAACAAAGATCGATTAAAGCTAGATGTACAAAAATTAGAAAGAAACTATTGAAGCATTTACAGATGGCTTACTCGGATACTGAGGCATCAGAGACTGAAAGTGAGTTTTCTCAAGAATAGAGTCATGAACTTCTGTGACAATCCCAAATTTCAGTTTTATTTATTATAAATGGGCTTCTCATCAATTTTGCAGTGGAACATTAACGGTTTCTATAATAACCTTCCAATGCTCCAAATAATTCTGTCCAGACACAATCCAGATATAATTTGTCTTCAGGAGACTAATTTCAAAAATGAAAACATACAAGCTTTAAAAAAATTTAAAAATTACTGCAAAAACAGAACTAACCAAGATAAAGCCAGTGGTGGAGTAGCTATCTTTGTAAAAAAGTCAATTGAAACTACAGTAGTTCCTCTCCAAACTAATCTAGAAGCAATTTGCATTAAAGTTAACTCGAGTCCAAATATCTACGTTTGTAACTTATACTTACCTTCATCAACGCAAGTAGACTCAGAAGCATTAACTGAACTCTTACAACAAATTCCCCAACCCAGGCTTATTTTGGGCGATTTTAATGCTCACAACTTTTCATGGGGCTCTTCTACTATAAATACCAGAGGAAGATTGCTGGAAGAGATATTTGAACAGTCCAACCTTTCAGTCTTAAACGACGGCAGACCCACTAGATTTAATATACAGAACGGTGAATCTTCATGTATAGACCTTACGATATGCGAACCAGGTCTGACCCCACAGCTCACCTGGGATAGGCTGGATTTCTTGTATAACAGTGATCACTACCCAATTTTTATTCATAACAACAAAAACCAACATGGACGGACATTTACCCCAAAATGGAATTTAAAAAAACCTAACTGGAATCTTTTTTCAAATTTAGTCGAAAGCAGTATGACCACATTTAAAAGCACCTCAAACATAGACGAGACCCTTAAGAACATTGTTACCATTATCACAGAAGCAGCAGAAAGAGCAATAGGAAAAACTTCATACATAAAACAACGAAACCCCGTCCCATGGTGGAACCATGAATGCAAAACAGCAGTTGAATCTAGCAAAAGAGCTTTTAACAAATATAAGCGCTACAAGACTCTCGAGAATAAAATTGAATATACAAAACAACGTGCAATAGCCAAGAAGACAACTAGAAATGCCAAACGCCAGTCATGGACTCAATATGTATCAACGTTAAATGCAAACACTCCCATGACTGAAGTATGGAACAAAGTCAGAAGAATATCTGGATTAAACAGCAATCAGAATATCAAAAGCCTCGAGAGAAATGGAAAGGCAGTTACTAGTAATACTGAGATTGCTAAAATCCTTGCTAACACATACAAAAACCGATCCAGTAATATTAATTATAAAAAATCTTTCATTAATTACAAACAACATAAAGAAAATAAGAAAATTAGCATTACTCCTAACACAGATGAACCGTTAAATTTACCCATTTCTCAATTAGAGTATACGGAAGCATTATCAAATATTAAAGAAACTAGCGCTGGCCCGGACGATATTCCTAGTATTTTTATTAAACACCTTCCAGCGAGCGCTCACAAACAACTTCTAGATCTGTTTAACATTATTTGGCTTCAACACAAATTTCCTGAAAAATGGCATGAATCCATAGTAATACCTATACAAAAACCTAATAGTATTAAGACAAGTCCCGAGTCATACAGACCGATATCTTTAACATGCGCCATGTGTAAGTTACTAGAAAAGATTATTAACAATAGACTAAGATGGCACTTGGAGAGACAAGATTTGATTATTCCAGAACAAAGTGGTTTTAGAGACCAAAGGTCAACTATAGATAATATCATAGATTTGGAGAGTGACATTTCTGAAGCATTCGCACTAGGGGGTAAATGTCTAGCGGTTTTCTTTGACATATCAAGAGCTTTCGATACAGCCTGGCACGACTATATAATAAAAAAATTATATAGTTGGAACATTCAAGGTCACAGCCTATTCTTTATTAAAAATTTCCTTCAAAATAGAACTTTCAGAGTTAGGACAAATAACATAACATCAGATATAATGTATCCAGAAAATGGTATCCCTCAAGGCTCGGTTATAAGTCCTACTCTCTTCATAGTGGCAATCAATGATATCCTCAAAAACCTAAAATCGCCTGTAAAGGCACGAGTCTACGCAGATGATCTTGTAGTTTTCTGCAAAGGTAAAAATATACAAAATATATTTCGTCATACACAGAACTTTATACAAGACTTAGAAATCTGGTCACAAAAAACAGGTTTCTGTTTTTCCGCTGAAAAAACTCGCTTCATCCTGTTTTCAAAGAGAAACGTCACAAATATCCCCAACCTAAGACTATGTGATGAAAACCTAAAGCGTGCAACGTCAATTAAGTTCTTGGGCATGACATTCGAAGAAACCCTAAGCTGGAAACTTCATATAACAAATCTGATGTTATCTTGTCACAAGCGACTAAATCTTCTAAAAACTCTGGCCAATAAAGAATGGGGTGCGGATCGCCAAACACTTTTAATGTTATACAGAACATTAATCAGATCAAAATTAGATTATGGGTCTACTGTGTATTCTACAGCGGCTAAGACGCTGCTGAAAAAACTTGACAGTCTTCACAATCTCGCTTTACGTATAATATCTGGAGCTTTTCGCACAACACCAATCGAAAGTCTGTATTGTGAAGTTGGAGAACCCTCCTTAGAAGACAGAAGAGTTTATTTAAGTGTAGCATACGCCGCAAAAATCAGGTGTAACTCAAAAAACCCTACTATACAAAATTGTTTTACAGAAAAGTTCCCAAATCTCTTCATAAATAAACCAAGAACGGCCAAACCCTTCTACGCAAGAATTAGAAGCTACTTAAATCAAATAAACTATGCGTTCCCAGAATGCTTTCCTTCCAATCTGTCCTCAATTCCTCCGTGGCAAATAAAGAACCCTCAGTGCCTAACACACCTCATTTCTTTCGATAAACATTCAACAAACCCACAGTTAATCAAATCCGCCTTCAATGATATACTCCGCAATTACAAGGAGTATACACAAGTATACACCGATGCATCTAAATCAAATGAAGGCACTGGTGCTGCAGTCATAACCCCAACATCAACAAATAAATACAAACTCCCTTCAGAGTACTCTATTTACTCTGCTGAATTATACGCTCTATACCAGGCCACCCTTGCTGTCAATGCGTCCAGTAATACCAAATATATCATACTCACAGACTCTCTAAGTTCGGTACAGTCAATCCAATATGTCTACCCATCTAATCCTTTGGTCATCAAAATAAAACAAGAAGTTCATACCGCTCAACTGAATGGAAAAATTATCATATTCCTCTGGATACCATCCCATATTGGAATTCAAGGAAATGAAGAGGCAGACAACGCTGCAAAAGAAGCTGCAACTAGTGATAGTGCGGAGTGTACGGAAACATTTACGAGTGCGGATGTGAAAGCGGCGGTCAAACGTAAAGTGCGGTATATGTGGGAAGAAAAGTGGAAAGTGTCATCGGCCAAGCTACGCGAAATTAAAAAATCGATAAAACCCTGGCCAACATTACCAACAAGTCGGAGAGACCAGGTAATATTAACGCGACTCCGATTGGGTCATACGCGATTAACTAATAGTCATGTGTTTTCCTACAAACAAGAACCAAGATGTGACAACTGTGAAGAAAAGTTAACAATCAAACATTTATTGGAGAATTGCGCAGCATTAACGCCAAAGCGCATATTATACAATATACCAAACTGGGTGACATTTTAGGCCTACAGTGCAATATGTCAAATTTAAAGAGGTTCCTAAGTGCAATTAACATTTTATACAATATATAAAAACACAAATGTAATAAAAATTATTGTTCACCACTATTGTTTCGCTAATAGCCTATTTGGCTGATGCGATTTTTGTTAATAAAAAAAAAAAAAAAAAAAAAAATTCCTCACAAAATAAGTTTTGGAACAATGAAATATCTTGAAAATTACAGAAGTTATCGTTAAAAATCCACATTGAAACTTATGTCGAATACTATTTAAGTGTTGATATAATTATTTTATTTTTTTTCATGAAAAAGGCGCATCGTATGAAAAAAAGGGAAGATATATTTTCTGTCATAAATTAAATAAGTAATTCAAAAATGCTTTTTAATTTGAAATACCTCAGTGGCGTACTATTTTTTTTTAAATTCAGAACAGTACCCGTATGCGCGCCAATGATGAATATAAAATTCTTAATAGTAAGCCTGTCAATAAATGCGTAATAACTACCTCTTAAAACCCACCAAATTTCATTTGCATATCTCAACCGGTTTTAGAGCAATCAATAAATCTTCACTTTGTAAGAGAAATCTCAACACCCCGTATCTTGGAACTTCATTAACTACGACACTGGTTCTACTAGGTCTCCAAACTTCATACATACTCAAATTTTTTCAGTTTTTCATAATCTATATTTCTGCTCGGAATATTTTTTCGATAAAATACTTTTTGAGTTATTTGCGAAAAACCGTCTAACAACGTGGTTCTTTTGTTGAAAAATGAACATATTCACTGCAAATAACTCGAAAAGTATTGACTTAGTGAAAAAACTTTATAGAACAAAAGTTGCTTAGAATTAGTCAGTTTATCCATTTTCTGACTTATTTTGGACCTATATTTTTTCACCCCCGATAAGAGGTGAAACTCACCCCCAGGTCAAAAGTACATATCGGTACTATATCATTTTTTTTCCTTAACTTATTAGCTATATGAATGCCAAATTTCATATCAACCCAAGCGGTTGTTTAAAATTCACAGGTTTTGCAATATTTTAACGTGAGTGAATGATCTAAAGAAATCTATTTGTAGGGGTAATTTATAAGGGTTGAAAATATTAAATACTTAATAAACTAAATTGCAAACATAAAATAAAGTTTAGATCATTACAAAATACATTATTACTAAATTTAAACTTTCAAAATATTTTTTAAACAAATTCTTATTTAGAGGGTAGTGTTTAAGGGTTTAAAAATAGTTATAAACTATAAAATACATTTCAATATGAGAAACTATCAAATTCCTATATTTAACATACTATTTAACGTACCTACACATAATTTAGATTTAAATAACGCTTATATTGGCTGTTTTTAATTTTTGGTAAAAAAGGGTAGTTTTCACCCCTTAAAAATAAAAAGCACATATTGTAGTCATATCACTTTTGAAGAGAAGGATAAGATGAGCTTATTTGCAAAATTTCTTCTAAATTGTAGCGGTTCTTTAGAATTTAGAGGTCTTGAAATATTTTACCGTTAACGAACGGACTAATTATAAGGTTTTTTTCAATAGTCTGAATTTTTCAATAGTCAAGTCAGTTTTTTTCTAAAATTTATATTTTCGGGGTTATTTAAAGAAACATCTAATTTCGCAGTTCATTTGTTTAATAAAAAATTAAGAAACATTTCTTAGGGCCATCGGTACATAATTCGCAAATATTTTAAGGCTATCCCTACTTTTTCTGTCTTTACAGGACAAATTACGTGTAGTAAAATTGTCACTGGTATGGATATGTAAACTTTACTTGACAATTTCATCATTAACTGTAAAGATGGCTTTTGAATGTTCTTGGATAACTTTTACTAGTATAATTAATTGCCTTAATTGTTAATTCAGTTAATTAATATGATTATTTCATATTTCCGACCAACAGAAAGCTACAGAAATACAAATTAAATTGATCATTTTTGATAATATCCCATCGTCAAGTATATTACGTCAGATGCCCTTCGTTGCTCTGAAAAAATACATTCAGTGACATTAATGACAATTACTGTTTTAAAACTTATAAAAGTGATGACTTTCAATCGTCAAATATTTATAACAACTGTGTGTTTAATTGTACTAATTTGTACTTACATAAATAAATTACAATAAAATTTTGGTTTTAAACAGTTTTATTCATCAAATAATCGCAGCAAATTGCAGCTCGATCTCTGAAATTATTATCGAATTGTTTCCCTCGTGCCACTTGACGTAATTTCACTCCCCTTCGGGTCGTGAAATTAATACTGTCAAAGTGTCACTCTGGAAAAATTCGATAATTTCAGAGCTCTTGTGCAATTACTACTGATAATTTTTGAAGTGAAAACTTCTTTAGGCACGTTGTGCGATTTTTGGATAGGGGAAAAAGCATTGAATTCGCGACCGTCATTGCGACCGTCATCGCTTATGCTATATATTATTTGTATGCATATATAAATTGTATAGAAGTATTAAAATTTAAAATAAATGTAAAACCTATTTTAGGATGGGGAAAAAAGATTTATTTCGCGACCGTCATAGCGACCGTCATCTCTTCGACGAAATAAATGTTGTACGTATCTATATTATGTGTATCTATACATAAATTGTATAGAAGTATTTAAATTTAAAATAAATGTAAAACCTATTTTTCGATAGGGAAAAATGATTTATTTCGCGACCGTCATCGCGACCGTCATCTCTTCGGCGAAATAAATTTTGTACGTATATGTATTGAACTGAAAACTTCTTTAGGGACGTTGTGCACTTTTTGGATGGAAAAAATATTAAATTGGAGACCGTCATTGCGACCGTCATCTCTTCGAAGAAATAAATTTTTGAAGTGAAAACTTTTTGAGAGTCGTTGTGCATTTTTTGGATGGGGAAAAAGTATTAAATTAGCGACTGTCATCGTTTCGACGAAATAAATTTTTGAAGTGAAAAATTCTTTAGCGACGTTGTGCACTTTTTAGATAGGGAAAAAGTATTGAATTAGCGAACGTCATCGCGACCGTCATCGCTTCGGCAAAATAAATTTTTAAAGTGAAAACTTCTTTTGAGAACGTTGTGCACTTTTTAGATGAGGAAGAAGTATTGAATTAGCGACCGTCATCGCTTCGGTGAAATACATTTTTGAAGTGAAAACTTCTTTAGTTTAGGGACGTTGTGCACTTTTTGGATGGGGAAAAATTATTAAATTTGGATGGGGAGAAAGTAATAAATCAGCGACCGTCATCGCTTCGACGAAATAAAAATTTGAAGTAAAAACTTCTTTAGGGACGTTGTGCTGTTTTTGGATGGAAAAAAAGTATTAAATTATCGACCGTCATCGCTTCGATGAAATAAATTCGTGAATTAAAAACTTCTTGAGAGACGTTGGGCACTTTTTGGATGGGGGAAAAGTATTGAATTATGGACCGTCATTGCTTCGACGAAATAAATATTTGAAGTGAAACTTCTTTAGGCACGTTGTTCACTTTTTCGATGGAAAAAGCATTAAATTAGCGACCGTCATCGCTTCGATGAAATCAAGTTTTGAAGTGGAAACTTCTTTAGGGACGTTGTGCACTTTTTGGATGGGGAAAATGATTAAATTAGCGACCGTCATCGCTTCGACAAAATACATTTTTGAAGTGAAAACTTCTTTAGGAACGTTGTGCACTTTTTGGATGGGGGAAAGTATTGAATTAGACACCGTCATCGCTTTGACGGAATAAATATTTGAAGTGAAAACTTCTTTAGGAACGTTGTGCACTTTTTGGATGGGGGAAAGTATTGAATTAGACACCGTCATCGCTTTGACGGAATAAATATTTGAAGTGAAACTTATTTATGGACGTTGTGCACTTTTTTGATGTAAATAAGTATTAAATTAGCGACCGTCATCGCTTCGATGAAATCAACTTTTGAAGTGTAAACTTCTTGAGGGACGTTGTGCACTTTTTGAATGGGGAAACTATTATATTAGCGAAGCTTCATCGCTTTGACGAAATAAATTTTCGTATTTTCCTCTATTACCAAAAAGTTAAGCACTTTAAACAAATTTGAGTGTAAGGAACTCATAAATCGTATAAAAAACTTCAATATGGCGTTCGCTGAATATGTCCGTCCTTATTGGTTGCTTAGAAAATTGCAAAATAAATCATAAATTTTGAGTTTTTAAAAATATTCATAACTTATGTAAAAATTAACTTCGAACCTTCTTATTATACGGAATGCTGATAATTCTTGTACTTAAATTATATTTTAAATTTTAAAGCAATTGGTCAAATAATTTAAAAGTTATTTAATTTGTTTTTCCCAAAATCATTTTTTTTTTGCAACACTACAAGTCAGAAAATTATGAGGCTACAATCATACTTCGGACAGTTTATGAAAGAAGAACATTTATACTATTACCATTATTAAAAATAAATGACAAAAAATAATTTTAAACAGTGTAAAATTATTTTGAAAAAACATGTCGATTTTTTGCTTACTTATCAACAATTAGAATAACTTTTTAACCGTTACCTGTAGAAAAATTATTTTTTCCTATTTAGAAAGACTGAATTTTTATACACATTTAGAAAGAAAAACAACTGTCCTAGGACAATTAGGGACAAAGTTAGCCCCCCCATTTATTTAATTCACATGTTTTTGCAAAATAATTTTGCAATATTTATAATTATTTTTTGTAATTTTTTTTAATTAAATTAATACTGTAAATTTCCTTCTTCCATGAACTATCCAAAGTATTACTGTAGCTTTATCATTTTCTGACTTACAGTGTTGCAAAAAAAATCAATTTGGGATAAACAAATTAAATAACTTTTAAACTATTTGAACAATTTCTTCGAAATTTAGTGTATAAATTAAGCACCATAAGTCTCAGCATTCCGTATAATAAGAAGGTTCTAAGTTAATTTTTACATAAGTTATAAATATTTATAAAAACTCAAAATTTATGATTTATTTTGCAATTTTCTAAACAACCAATAAGGATAGACATATTAAGCAAACGCCATATTGAAGTTTTTTTATACTGTTTATGAGTTTCTTACTCTCAAATTTGTTTAAAATGCCTATTTTCTTAGTAATAGACGAAAAAAGCGAAAATTTACCGTTTTTTGATTTTCATTTGTTTATAACTATGTATATCATCAAAATCGGCTGCAGGAAATATATAGGTTATTATTATAGATGTCCATATTACTCAAAAAATTTGGATTCGGCCTGGAGGGGGTTGTGTCACCAACAGGCTATTTTTTTTCCTTATTTCTCTGAACTACCTCGCTAATAACGTAATCTCTTATTCTGAGTTTAAAATTTTCAAAAATACTTATTAGTTTTCTCAGAATTCGACAAAAAAAATGAATTCCATTTGAGTAGCATTTCAGCAGAAACTACGTACCCATCCCCTTAATGAAATTAAAAAACATCTATATTGTTTGATTTTCTCCGAAGGGAAAATCTATATGCATTTGTATTAAATATTTTGTATTTGTATTAAATGAGGCGCTCAGAGCAACAGTGGCACAGTCCACAAATTGAGCATTTTTAGATTAATACATCAATAAAAGCAGAAAAATTGGATATATGGTTCAACAGTGGTCTACACAATCTAGCTCTATATTTGGCAAGATGGCACTACATAATGTATTGTTGCCTTGACAAATACTAAAAATACGAATGAAACAGTGGCTTAACCCTCAATTGTGTGGCTCAGACCCAACAAACAAGTGTTCATCGTATCAGAATCAGAATAATACGCATAGTTCATAAGAATGACTATTTTTAATTTTATAAAGTAATATTTAATAATAATAACTTTAACCCCGTCCTTGACTGAGTGGTAAGAGCGCCTACCTTTGGATCGAAAAATCCGAATGGTTGTGAGTTCGAATCTCACCAGGGTCAGAAATGATTCATTTATTATAAATTAATAAATGAAAATAGTTTCTGTCCTTGTGGGATCGGTATTCACCGGAGGGACCGCAGACGTTCGGATACAGTTAGCGTCTCTTTGCAAAGACAATGACGTCAACTTTGCAAAGTAACAAGACACTTACTCAACACACACACACTACACATTACACTAGGTACCTAACTGTTAAAAATTACCGTACCTACCATGCCAATGGCCATTAGTTGTCGAGGCATTAACCTTTTTTAAATAAAAAAAAAACAATAATTTAATTTGTCATATTAATTTCCTATTTGGTAGCAAATTTTGTGGCTTATTACAAACTAAAATAGTAAATTAGTAATACAAAGTATTAATTTGTATTAACTGTATCAATTAAAATAAATAATTCTTTTGCGATTCAATTTTTAAATCTTTTTTCTGTCGGTATCTTACTGTGTACAGGTAATGCTAAGAATTACCATAATCTGTTCTCGGGAGTCTTAGTACACAAGATTAATGACGATGAACGACCCAAAAATACAAAAAATGTGCATTGCCAGGTAATAATAAAAATGTTTACAAGCTAATAGTACTTTGAGGAATATGCAAAAACGTTGCCAAACTTCAGGGCTTCTTATAATCGGTAGCTCAATGTGGGCTTCCTAACGCTGCTGAACTTCTACAGAGTATATAATTCTTTTCGCAGCGCAAACTGGTGGTAGATACCATGAACTACGAGTGTATGTTTTGATAATAATTCCAGGCATAAGCAGCCCGGGCTTCGTATTGTTAATCATGATTTCAGAGCTACCTATGGTACATTTCTAAAATTTGTCCGAATATATATGAAGCCCAAGCGTATTCACATGTTCTGAGCTTGGTTAAAATATCAAGAGATGGTGTAAAGTACGTTTTTTGGGGAAATAACATTAAAGAATTACGAAGCCCGACTCCGGGCTTCGTAAGGAGGTGTCGGGCTTCGTATGACCGGTGCGATATAGCGTTTTTGGCTTCCTAAAGTCGGAATCCATATATATATATATATATATATATATATATATATATATATATATATATATGAAACTTAAAGCTAAAATCAATATCAACAAAAGAATTAATATTAAAATTAAACTCACCAGGCTTCCGGGTTGAACCGCGTCGTTGGTTTCTAGGCCGAGCTTTCGACGTCCTCTCTGACGTCATCTTCAGGGCTTCCGGGGTCTCAGTCTCCTGAGGCTCCAGACACTACACTCACTACTCACTACTTCACTACTCACTGCAATACTGTTTTTGCTGACGCTGGGGCCGTCATTTATACCGTGGACTGATGTGACTGACGTGGCTGTCGATGACGTGGCGGAGTGGGAATTAGCGCGAAGACTATTTGGAGTGGCGCGAAGATTTTTGACGGCTGGAATTGTATTTGTAGATGGAGCGGACGATGTTTTCTTTAGGAGGGGTCTCCATGTCGAAGGTAAACGGATGCCGTCATCTCTTTTATTGAGACAACTTGGCCGTTTTTCGATTTCTATGGCTTCTCGGATAATCCTTTGTTTATAGAAGCGGATGGGGGCTATGGTTCTGGAGTTTTCAAAGTCAGAGTCAAAGTTGACTTTGAAAACTCCAGAACCATAGCCCCCATCCGCTTCTATAAACAAAGGATTATCCGAGAAGCCATAGAAATCGAAAAACGGCCAAGTTGTCTCAATAAAAGAGATGACGGCATCCGTTTACCTTCGACTTGGAGACCCCTCCTAAAGAAAACATCGTCCGCTCCATCTACAAATACAATTCCAGCCGTCAAAAATCTTCGCGCCACTCCAAATAGTCTTCGCGCTAATTCCCACTCCGCCACGTCATCGACAGCCACGTCAGTCACATCAGTCCACGGTATAAATGACCGCCCCAGCGTCAGCAAAAACAGTATTGCAGTGAGTAGTGAAGTAGTGAGTAGTGAGTGTAGTGTCTGGAGCCTCAGGAGACTGAGACCCCGGAAGCCCTGAAGATGACGTCAGAGAGGACGTCGAAAGCTCGGCCTAGAAACCAACGACGCGGTTCAACCCGGAAGCCTGGTGAGTTTAATTTTAATATTAATTCTTTTGTTGATATTGATTTTAGCTTTAAGTTTCATTGTATTAACCGCGGAAACCTTTCCGAACATATATATATATATATATATATATATATATATATATAAAACAGATGAAATAGAGAATGTGGAAAAATCCACATTATATATATATATATATATATATATATATATATATATATATATATATATATATATATATATATATATATATATATATATATATATATATATATATATATATATATATATATAATGTGGATATATATATATATATATATATATATCTTTTATTCATACAATTTATTATGATTTTAACATTCCTATGCTATTATTAATCTGTTTTTGACCTTTCTCCCCACTATAAAACTTATAAATCGAAGCCTATATAGAAACGGCCCAAGAAGTTGTTTGAGGACAAATTCGCCGGTTCAGAAGAATGACGCGACCGCATATTTCAAAATTCTTAAGAAGAGCAAAAAACGAATTTCTGTTTTCAAAATCATAAAAAGTATAATCAAAATTAGCCATTCACCACACCGTGGTCAGGATCTCGAGATATAAGCGTTTTTTTGGGGTGTGCCGCTTGTTTATGAAGTAACATAACTTTTTTCCTATTGTATATTTTAACTTAAAATTTTCCAAAAGTCTTCTTCATGAATTATGTTTTATTGTTGTGTTGGTTAAAATTATAAACTAAAAAGTTTGTCACTCAACTTTTTTAAGTAAACATGAAACTAACGAAATATGATGACAAAATGTTTAAAAACTAACAATTCCTTTTTTAATGTGTCTAAATATTCAGGACAAATCCCATTGTTATCTCTATACTTCAGAGATTAAACAGCGAAATTTTCAAAAAGAAATATTTACAGCGACCAAAGATACAGCGAGGTAAATTTGAAAAATCATCAAAATTGATTTTCGGCATTTTTGTATAAAATTTGATTTTTGAACATGTTCCACCAAATCTAGATAAAAATAAACTTCACATTCGAATTCAGCGACCTCGAAAACATAAAAATAGACCAAAATTGGTCATTCACCTTAAATTTGATTTTCGTGGTCGTCATAAAGATTGCTGTCCCTCGACTAATATGTATATAGGTAGAAAAGTATTTTTTTTATTGTATTCGAGAATCTGGTCAAGATTGGAGCGTTGTAAAACCTAGATAATAAATAAAATTAAACAACTTTATAGCGAAAATTGTTCATTGAAAAATCCGCTACAAAATCGCTATGATGTTATTTTATTGTGAAATGAACGGAACAAAAATTTATAACCTCCAAAAGCAAACTTCTTACAAAATTTTCTCATAATTTTATTTATAACTTTTTTGTTGGTCACTTGACGAGAAAAAGTAAAAGATATAAAATTGTAGAGAATTTAATTTGCTACATTTTATGTGTAATTAAATTTTCTTAGGATTGCTAGTTTAGAAGATACAGCGCGAAAACCCTTTGCACCGCTTTTTCCAATATGACGACCGGGGGACAAGGGTGGCGACCCCAAAAACTTGAACTTAAGCTTCTACTGAACCCCCTACCCCTTTCAGGCCTGAATTTTTTTTTGTGAAAATGAAGTTTCCCTTTGAATAAATACGATATACGGTATCTAAAAAAAGGTGTAAAAAATGCAGAAAAAAAATTCATTTTTTGAATCTGTCACAAATGACATGTCACGTTCGTGCGCTCTGGGCTTATGTTCTATGAATGCAGGATCGTAAGTGTATGGAAACATTCATTATTATTAAACATAAAACACCATTAGGGCCAAATAAAAATTATTTTTATAATTGTTTAATATGCTATTACATATTAACTAAAATAGAACAAAAATTTTTTGCTGAAATGCCATGTCTTTCCATAGCCTCTTTGCTGAAGAAGAGCTCGTTGAAGGAACAGGTTCTTCATCCAATACAGGTTCTTCATCTAATACAGTTTCTTCAATATCCTTGTCATCGGTGTTATTTTTAAACATTTGAACGTCAAAAGTAACATCATTTTCGCCATCTAAATCTTCGATTTCGGACTAGTTACCATCATTTTACACCTCTAGAGCCCAATCGTGGGTGAGAGGCACACCTGTAATAATTAGAAAAACTACTTTTATCGTTAAAATATAGAAAAATTAATAAAAAGTCAAACCAATAAATATTTAGTATTTTAATTTCCTGCATTGAAAATTGAATGTCTGACGGCAACTCACTAGCGTGCTATTCAAACATTAAGGGACAAGATCTCTACAAACAAACCAATAATTTCTTAAATCTTGTTTATTATGTTGAAGTTAAAACTTTATCTATACCACAAACCCGTTACAATAACATAAACACTTATAAAAAACAAGATATCTTTACTTACCTTTACCGGTTTTGTCGTCAAAATACACAGCCATCTTGTAGGGTATTCTATTGCAAACTAAGCGCGAATTCGATAAATAATTTCAGTTACGCTGATAATACACGATAGACATAACATATTGTTATTATCATCTTTCCTAGTAAAAATATGTTTATTTTGATATTGATACCCACATAAACATGAGCTCACGATCGTGTCAGCCGGCCACGAAAGGGCTACACATTAAAAAAAAATTGACTCCTCTGAAAAATGCAACGTAAATGTAACATTTTAATTGAATAAAACGGTGGTTTAAAAGGTTTGATGATTTGTGACGGTTTGTGACGGTGGTATTATTGATTTTTTAACACGTTTGTAGAAAAAAAGTATTAAAAGTTGTTAGAATATACAACAATAAAAGTAAGATTTTATTCTATAGTTGTTATGATTTACGTATTGACAGTATAGGCAGTTTTGATGTAATGTCAAGAAATATATAAAAATGGAATGTCAGTCAAGTTCAAGTAAAAGTTTTTGTAGATATTGTCCTGTAACTGAGAATGAATAAATTATAATTGTTGATATATAAGACGTTTGTAGAAAAAATATTGTATGATATACGTGTTAAAAAGTACATTTTTAAGGCACTCATGTGAATTGCAGAATTCGCTTCGCTCATTCTGCAAACTTTCTCATGCGTGCCTTAAACGTGTACTTTTAACACTTATATCATAAATAACTATTATTGAGAAAAAATTGATCTCATTTACTATAATTTTTTAAAACGTAGGTACTGTAATTTAGCGGCCTTGGCACGAGAATTTTGCTCTCCAGTGTTGCCAACATGGCCCTACCTTCGACTCGCTTTGCAGCAGGTTCGCGTAAGTACGCTTGAACTTAATGAACAAAGGTCAACAGCTGTTTTCACTTTCTTTTGTAAATTACTCCGCGATTCAAAAATATATTCTGGTGTGTATCATTTTACGATTTGACAGACAAAAAAGAAATTGAAAATAAAAGTTGACAATACTTTAAACGCGTTTTCCTCAAAACTGCTTTTTTCAAGGGCTGTAGACATTGTAACTCAAAAACTACTTGACCGACCCACCTGGAATTTTGTATATATTTTCTTAAGAACATTCCTTGAGGTAACGCTGTCGACATATTTTTTTTAATTACAACAATCCGCTTTAACCTAATAAGGTTATTAGCGCCATAGTTAACAGTTTATTACACTTTGTTTAACATATTACATTCTTTTAGATACAAAAGTAGTTTATTGGTGTTGTTATTGTCTAAAATTTCTTTAAGATTGTTTGCTAAATGGTATTTAATTCTATGTCTATTGAATTTTTCACACTTTTCCACTAGCACATGCTTCACTGTAAGGGGTGAACCGCACTCATCACAAATTGGAGATTCTTCTTTTTTAGGCAAATGTTCATGAGAAAACTGGGTATGTCCAAGTCGTAAACGGGAATTAATTGTTTGCTGTCGTCTGGATACCTCGGGTGGTTGCCATGGTCCAACCTTATTTTTTACCTCCTGAAGTTTTGATGGTGTGGATTTCCATTTATTGTTCCATTTTTCGAATTGATGTGTTATGAAGTAGCTTTTTAGATCCATACTTACAGATTGGGGTGACATGGGAATGCTGTTATCATTTATGGCTTCTTTAGCATTTTGGTCTGCTGCTTCATTACCTGCTACTCCAACATGTGATGGGACCCAGAGAAACTTGATACTTAAATCTTCAGTATGCAATTTATGTAGTTCTTTCTTTATTAGCAAGGCTATTGGATGCTGCGTGTACATTTTCCTGATTGCGTGTAGTAATGACATATAATCTGTCACGATTAATATTTTGTTCATCTCATTCGCATTTGCATGCAGTATTGCTTGGTAGATTGCGTAAAGTTCTCCGGTTAATATAGTTGCGGTATCTGGAATTTTATGTTTGAGAATCTCCGTGTTGTTAACAATTGCCACTCCGACTCCATTTTCAGTTTTAGACGTGTCTGTATAGTATAATGTGTAATCGGAATGCGAGTTAATTAGATCTCTGAAGTGTTGTATGATGAGATTAGGGTTAGTGCTATTTTTTTGGAATTTTAATAGACTGCAATTGACTGTTGGAATTTTTACAGTCCAAGGTGGAGATGAAGATATGTCTTTGTATTGATATAAGGGTGGAAATTCCTGCCAGTTAAGTAGCTTCATTGCATGGTAAATTCTGCGAGAATATGGGAGATTGAGCTTTGAAGAGTCATTAGTCATGGATATGTCTAAAATGTTATTTATTGGAATTCTTTTGTGTACATTTATGTTAGAAGCCTAATTAAGGGTGAACAACTCTCTACGAAGCATTAGAGTGGGTTCGCCTATTTCAGCTTGTATGCTATTTATCGGAGTTCTTCTGTATGCTCCAAGTTTAATCCTTAGGGAGGTGTTATGTAGCGTATCCAAAGGTTTTAACGTTGTTTTACTGGCAGATGCATATGCGACACATCCGTAATCAATCTTAGAACGAATTAAGGATATATATAGCATGAGCAGTGTTTTACCTTCAGCACCCCAAGTTCTGTGAGCTAGATACTTTAACAAGTTAAGGCCATTTCGGCATGAAAGGACCAACTGCTGAATATGACTTTTCCAATTTAACTGTTTATCGAATATCATTCCTATGAATTTTATTTCGTTTGTATAGGAAAGATTTTGATTATCAAGCGTAAGGTTTGGTTTATCCTCGATATGTTTTTTTGAAAAGAGTATACATTCTGTTTTATTAGAACAAAAACTAAAACCGGTACTTAGGGACCAATTTACTAGTTTATTTAAGTGTTCCTGTAATATTGATGCCATATGATTTACGTTTTCGCCTTTGATGTAGAGAATCAAGTCGTCAGCATATAGTCGTGCCTGAACAGGTTTCGCAATGAGTTTTATTATATCGTTTATTGCTATTAAAAATAGACTAGGGCTTATGACTGATCCTTGTGGGATTCCGTTTTGCTGTTCTCTAAGATCGGATAAGCACCGGATCTAAGATCGGATATAGCACCATTTGCTCGGACTTGAAATGTTCGTTGAGTTAAAAAATTGTTTATGTATGCCAAAAGATTTCCTTGATATCCCAACTTGTTTAGAATGTTCAATATACGTTGTTTCCATACCGTATCAAATGCTTTAGTTATGTAAAAGTAAATCGCCATACATTTTTGGTTATTGTTATAATCTTTGTGAATAGCGTTTTCCATATCGATAATGTTGTCGTTTGTAGATCTGCCTGGTCTAATGCCAGCTTGTTCGATGGTGAGTTGATCATTGCGTTCCATATTCCACATGAGTGTTCTGTTAAATATTTTTTCCATAAGCTTACATGAGGAACATGTTAATGATATAGGACGATATGATTATTATTCCAGATTTAGCCATACGGCTCACACTCCCTCTAAGGGGAAAATTGACTCATCCCAGATACCTACGGTATCAAAAGGATTGAGCTCTGGTGGGACTCTTTCCGTGTTATCGAGCCCTAGGTGACTTGGTATGCAGGTGTATCTCCCAAAAATTTCCGTACACATCTGGCTGTTGCGAGTAGTACTGCTTTCTGCATGGTCTTATGAAGATGTTCATTCAGACCCAGCTTTTTTATGCTTTCGAGGAGGGTCTTCGGAATGACTCCAGTAGTAGACATGATAATCGGTATCGTCTGGGTACTTTGCATTCTCCATTGCCTTCGTATTTGAATTTCTAGATCTCTGTACTTGGCGATCTTTTCAGTGAATTTACTACGTAGATTATTGTTGTTAGGTATCGCCACATCAATTAGTGTTGTTTGTCTTGTTAATTTATTAACTAGTACGAGATCTGGTCTATTGTGTGCCACTGTTTGGTCTGTGAGCACAGTGCGGTCCCAGTATAGCTTGTAGTTGCCATCCTCAAGCATACTCTCAGGGACGTATTGATAATACGGGAGATGGTCCGTTTGGAGAAGTCCCAGCTTGATAGCTATCTCTTGATGAAGGATTTTTCCCACTGCGTCATGCCGTTCCTTGTATTCAGTTGCAGCAAATGCCTGGCAGCCCCCTGTAAGATGTTGGATGGTTTCTTGGGCTTGACATCCATATCGGCATCTGTCGTTTTGAACCTGAGGGTCTTTGATGATATATTTCAGGTAATTTCTCGTTGGTATAACCTGATCCTGAATGGCCAGTAATGAACCTTCCGTTTCAGGGAACATCTTTCCTGATGTCAACCAGTAGTTCGACGCTATATTGTCGACGTAATCTTGGCTGACCTCATTGGGATGCCGCCCGTGCAGAGGTTTACCCATCCAGGCGCGCACTTTTTCGTCCTTAGTAAGGTGGTTTATGCGCATTTCTGGTTCCCTCAGTTTGATCGGTGTTGTGTCATCTACTGCGCAGATAGCGCGATGAAGAGTAGATGTCTCAGCCTGCATCTGAAAATAAGTTCTTAAATTAGCAATTTGTTTATCTAATTGCTCACCTATATCCATAAGTCCTCTTCCTCCTAGATTCCGTGGTAATGATTATTATTATGATAATGATTATTATTATTATTATTATTATTATTATACATAAACAAGGGCAGAGGGACAAGTCCCTATTATGCCCAAAAACAAAGAAATTACATAAGTAACCTACTAGTAAATACAATAAAAAAAAAAACAACAAAAAAAAAGATACAATTTGGGTTTACATAAAAAATATTTTAACTATAATAGAAAACTGTCAAGTCTGTTTTTAAATGTGTTGGTAGAGGGGGCTGAGACAATGTTATCATCCAGGTTATTCCAAATATCGAAAACTCTATTTGGTAAAAAATTCTGTCTTGGTCTCGTACAAAAGTTCTCTTTTTTTCAGTTTAAATTGGTGACCTCTAAGGCGTTCATCTTGATTGATTGTAAAAATTTCGTCGAGATTTCCGAAATTAAATTTTAATATTTTAAATGTGGTTATTAAGTCGCCGCGTTGTCGGCGAAGTCCAAAAGAAGTTAGGTGGGCCATACTGAGCCTTTCTTCATAGGAAGGTCTTCTCAGTCCCAATGGAATTCGAGTGGCTTTTCTTTGGACGTTTTCCAACAAAATTTTGTCTCGAACCAAATCAGGATACCACGTTGGGCCAGCATATTCAAGAATCGGTCTTATGTAAATAGTGTAAAGTTTACAGAATGACTGCATTGAAGCTCTCGAAAAACACCTCTGAATAAGATATAGTCTGGAGTTCGCACGTTTACAAATAGACTGAATATGGTCGGACCACGTTAGGCTGCTGTTTACAATAACACCGAGGTCGTTATACGAGAACACTGAATCTAATGGTTGTCCGTTAACGAAGTACGGCACAAGTGGATTGTTTTTACCAATTCTAAGCACTACACATTTTTCTGTGTTTAAGGGTAGTAACCACTGGGAACACCAAGTAAAAATAGAGTCCAAGTCTCTTTGGAGGGCTAACTGGTTTGTGATAGGATTGGCATATATTTTTGTGTCATCAGCATATAACGATATTTTACTTGAAACATAGGAAGGAACATCGCTGGTATAAACCGTAAAAAGCAGAGGTCCAAGGACGGAACCCTGCGGCACTCCACTTTCCACTAACCTGTCCTGTGAGAAAGATTCGCCAACTCTAACTTTGTAATGTCGATCTGTCAGGAAATCATCAATCCAACATAATAAAGTACCGCGAACTCCGAAATGTTCTAGCTTATGTAGAAGTCTGCGTTTAGGAACACGGTCAAAGGCTTTAGAGAAATCTAGATAAACAACGTCGACCGGCTGTGAACTGTTAATAGACGACGTCCAGTCGTTAACACAATGTAGGAGATTTCAGAAACAAATCCATGTTGTTGTGTTGGAATAACATTTTCTTGGAGAAGGAATTTAGTCATCTCCTCGGAAATAATGGCTTCCATGACTTTGCTAACTACTGGTAGTAAGCTAATCGGACGATAATTGTTGGGATCGAGTTTGTTGCCTTTTTTAAAAATAGGAGTGACCGATGCTAATTTCCAATTAGGGGGTAAGGAATTCTGGATAAAAGAAGTCTGCATAATTAACGTTAAAGGTATTGCAAGTGTATCTGCGCATCTTTTTAATAGTTTTGGTGTTAAACCATCTAAACCAGGTGAAGCGGATGTGCGAAGTTTCATTAAGTGTTGTTTGACATGATCCACTGTAAATTCGACTTGCCGTAAGGATGCACCGACACGGTTACACCTAATAGGAGGTAGATTACCATCATTCGATTCTTTAGTAAAAACCTGTGAAAATGCTAAAGATAGAGTTTCAGAAGAATCTTTGTCAGAAGAGCATAAAGTCTGATTAGGTTTTTGAAGTAGAGGAATGGAAACTTTAGACGTCAATGAGGACCTTATGTATTTGTAGACTTTTTTCATATTACCACTGTCAATAACACTTGTTTCAAAATTTTGTCTTAAAGTTTTTAGAAAAGTTTGTAAGGTATTTGAAAATCTGCGGTGGTTTTGAAAATCAGTGAGAAGCCCGGTCTGTTTAAATTTCCGCCAGAGATGTCGTTTGTGATTAATTTGGTTTATTGCTGTTCGATTTATCCAGGGTTTAAGATTGTTTTTATAAATATTACGGAAGGTAGTGTTTGTAGAAATTATATTGTGGACGGCATCGAGAAATGCAGTCCACATTAATGAAGGGTCGTTTAAGTCAGCAAAAAATAATTGCCAGTTGATTTGAGATAGTTTAGTGTCGATTTCAGAAAAGTTGGTAATAGTATATGTTACAGTATTATTTTTGCTGGGTAGTATTTGGTTGAATTGAATGTGCGCTGTTATAACTGCATGATCTGACTTTCCTATAGGAGAACTGATTTCAAGAGATGAAATTAGCTCTTCGTCGTTAATTAACACTAGATCTAAAATAGAAGGTTGGTTATTAATTCTAAATCGGGTAGGTTCTGTGATGAGTTGTATCAGGTTCGAATTTACGACAAAGTTTTTAAACAAATTATGAGCGTTTTCGGCGTCAGATAATGCAGTTATTGGCCAGGTGATCTCTGGGAAATTAAAATCTCCAGTAATGATAAGATTATTAAAAGATGATAGTTCGTCAAGTTTAGTAAGCAAAACATTATCGTGAGCAAGTATTGTCAAAGGTGGGCGATATATACAGACTAAATTAAGGCAAAATGGATTTTTAGTAATAGATAAGTGAATAGCATCTATTCCAGGAATATCTAATGGCTTAATGTCAATTTTGAAAGTTGTGGTAATAATATTAGATAAATAAATGCATACACCACCACCCACACGAATTTCTCTGTCTTTACGATATATTGTATATCCATTTATGTTAACACATGAGTCAGGAATTGAAGGTTTAAGCCAGGTTTCGGCAATACAAATAATGTGTGGTTGAAGAAGTTGCACTGTGCATACAAATTCGTCAAATTTAGCGGAAAGTGAATCTAAATTGGTATATAGAAATAGCCAGTCATTAAATTTGTTGGTAGAAAAATTATGAACGAAAATTCGTGATTTTGGGAGTGCCATTAATGTATTTAATGGTTAAATCATATTCACCGTTATTTTTGCGAGTTTCTAGTTCATTTCGGAGTTCTTTTAAGCGAGTTTGTTGGATGGGCGTCTTGTCATCAATTATTGAGAATTTTTTCGTGGCGTTGTTCTCCAAAAGTTTAGCTTTATTTCTCAGAATATTTTTAACGTGGTATTCCGAACTCATTACTACCTTTATCATTCTGGGAAAACGTTGGTTTGCTTTGCCGACTCTATAGAAAGTGATTTGCTTTTCCTGACAGCCAACAGTTTCCAAGACAAGGTTAATCTTATTTGCGTCGTCATCTTTTCTGCGTTGTGCATCCCCAGAGGAAGATTCTGGAACACCTCTGATTAGAATATTCTTAGCACGTGTCATGCGATCTACAGCTTCGTTTGCAATATTATCAGTGAATTCGGTGGACTTAAATAAATCAATTTGGCTGAGCTTATTATTTAACTCTGTTAATTTATTTTCAAAATCATTTATTCTCGTATGAATATCCATTTTAAAGTTCAGCAGAAGATCTTTTATTTCCGAAATATTAGAAATATTTGAGCTGCAGGAATTACATAGGATACTTAATCCGCGAATTTTTTGTCGAGTTACGCGATCGTCGGGAGAAAGGTCCGTGCATGTAATATGTATTTGCCGTTTACAACCATCGCACTGAAGTTTACAGTCAGCTGTCGCAAAGTTTTTTGAGCAGTTCGAACAAACTGAGGTAGAAGGCATGATCAGGTCTGTAATTAATAGTTGGTTTTATACTAATAAATTGGGAAATAGTACTCACAGTATATATTATGTGAATATATATCACTATTATATTCACTGTAATTGTACTTATTACACAAAACTTTTTTTACAACCAATACTGACTATATTGGTATGTAGAAATGGTATGATTGGAAATTCTATGAAGATTCTGTCATCAACGAATGTGACCAAGTATTATATCTATATATTTATTTTTCTTTCACTGAGGGATTCACTATTTCTTTCCACAGTAATAATTAATACATTTATTTTGATATAAATGCAATACTTTCTTGCACCATTAGAGCTTTTAAAATAACTAAAAATCGAAATTTCTTGTGAGAACTTTGATAAATAGATACTTCAACTTTGATTTTTTTGACGTGAATTGAATAATAATAATAACGTGAATAAAAAATAAAATAAAATAATTTATCTTTATTCGATTTAATAATAGAGATAACAATGGCATTTTTCCAGATCTTTGGAAATGATTTTTGTGACCAAATAATATTGAAAATTTGGAGCAGAAACCCTTTTGCCACTATGGGAAGTTTTTTATAAATTGTATTGGTATGTCGTCTGAACCTGATGAAGTGTCTGTTATGCTATTAAGTGCTTCTTGAAACTCCCCTAACTAAGAGGTATATTAATAGCGTTGGATTCGTCGGAAATTGTAATGGGTACTACCTCCTCCTCTTGTTTGTATATTAGGAACTCCTTGCTGTAAATTTGGTTGGATGAGAATTTTTGATAGGTATCAGATAGTTCATTTACTATATCCTGTGGCTCAGTTAGTAGCCTTCTTTCTTTCTATAGACAAAAAATTTTTTGGTAGGTATGCTGTCATGTTATTTTTTAACCTTTTTCCAAACTGATGATATATTTGTACTGCTGTTTATGCTAGATACGTATTTTTGCCATTCTTGTTTGCTTTTCTTTATTATTCTTCTTGTTTCAGCTCTCCATTTTTTGTACTCTGTTAATAGTTCATTATTTTTGTATTTTTTAGCGGTTCCAAATTGATTTACTTAATTTAATAGCGGCCTCACATTGTGTATTCCACCAGGGAACTGGTTTGCACTTCTTTAAAAATTGGGATTTTCCTATAGTTATATTAGCAACATCCAGTACAAGCTGGTTGAAGCTCGTGAGTGTGTCGTCAATGGAGTCTGAAATTGTAATCTGATCCATTCTGTCAGGTATATTTGACATTATATATAGAGCTACTCCCCCACTAGCATAGTTCTGATTGGGTCGATTAGTGTAAAATCCGGTATAACCTTTCAGGTTGTGTGTTGAGTTATTTTTGAAGTGGGTTTCTTGCAACGAAATAAAATCTGGTGCATATTCTGAGATAAGAAGTTGTAACATGCTTAAATGGGTGTAATATTCATTTAAATTCCATTGTAATATACTATTGAAAGTGATTTATTATTCAGTTGAAGCACATGAATCACTATCGGGTTCAGATGTTTCAAGTTGTAATAGTTTTTCTAGTTTTTTGCGTAGTCGTGTGATTCGATTTTTTAATTTTGAGTCAGTAAAATGAGGATGAGTGTCTGTAAGCATTTTAATGAGTGATGTTAAATCTGTTGTATAATCCTTAACAATATTATAGACATCTTTAGCTCCGTATGTCTCATTTAGTAAATCCCGAAATTCATCGTAATTTAAGGCATATGATTTTGAATGTTTATTGATAAACCTTTTAGCAGCTTCTTCGGTTTCTATTGTTACTTTAGCTGCTGTGTGATTTTGATTTTGTGATTTCTGGTCTACTTGTATCTGTTTCTCTTGGGGTGAGTCTTGAATGGATTTTATTATGCTTTTTTCGAGTTCAGAATTATTCGTGTCGGCTCATATTTTTTTGGATATAGGATTACTTTTATCATTTTCTGTGTTAAATACATTGGCTGCTAGCTCTTCTGTTGGAGATGGGATTTCTGATAAATGTCTTTTGGTTGATGTTGATGTTTCTGTTGTTGGGAGGGTCATATTTGACACCTCCATCGAATTTATTGGAAGAGGAGGACTTGATGAATTATTTTCTTGGTGATCTGTTGTGGTAACCTGTGAAGTGATACTTTGAGGTGGATTAGAAATTGGAGTAGTATTTGACATATCAAAATTGGTTAGGGGAGAGGTTTCTCATGAACATTGTGAGGCAAGATGGCCATGTTGTTTGGATTTGAAGCAAAGCGATTGGTCGCTGGACAAATATATTTTATAACTAACTATATATATATATATATATATATATATATATATATATATATATATATATATATATATATATATATATATTTTGTAACTAACATTATCATGATTAACCATGATAAAATCAGGTATGGTTATACTACTTAGGGGTTATATGTATACTTGACGCCTAAAACTGAGTATGTGGCTATATTCAGGATTTGTAGCCCCATTTCTCAAACATGTTATTGGTGACATCAATTTCAAACCTAGGTTCTGGAGAAGATTGCTCAATATTTCCTGTGGTATTGTTGGATGAACATTAGATAAGAGGAGACGTTGTGATGGAGTAAGTAATCCACCTGCTAGAAGTACTTCATTATTTATTTTTATGGATCCTGTTTTATTTAGAAAGTCATCAACTACAGATTTACTTGAAAGATAAATGTATACTCGGTTATTAGAGATTCTTGACGAATAAATAATATTTTTTGGTTGAACGAGTGGTCATAGCTGCAATAGAGAATCTTGCAATTTTGCGCCATTGATTGAACTGAATATGATGGCTTCTTATGTTAGTGGAGTTTTTGGACTAGCTTGTAGAGATTCAATAGTAGAGTACATTGGATTGTTTTGAGAAGTGGTAGGAGTTTCCATTGTTGATGAATTATTATTCATCATTTAATTTTACTTGAAGGATTTATTTTAATTATTACCATATTCAAGTACGGCCCTGGTTTTAATTGTTGTTAATAAAAAACCAGTCCGGTGTTGTGTTGATATGAAGATTTTATTTGGTTAGATTTCCAAAATAAATATATTATTTCAATCTAAATAATGTTCTTCTACTCACGTCTTTTGGTCTTCTGATAACACTAACTTTATTGAACCGGTATATAGACCAGAGAAATTAGCAATTAAATGGCCTCTTTCGTGATATCCGTTGATACAGGTATCTAAGAACTGCTTTGGGTAAATTTGTTTACAACAATATCCAATATAAAAATTATGCAAAATATCAAACTACTTTTTAGCTTATAAACAATATATAAATAATTGACTTCAAATATTAAAGGTGGAGACCAGTATGCTATACGGAAAGGTGATACAATTTTCCTGAAGAAGCATAGAAAATTCTTTAAAATGAGTGTTTGAAAAGTTATTTTTTTAGTTTATTGCTTAGTTATTGGGAAAATAGCTTCAAAAGTCGGTTTTTTGAAAATGATTAATACCTTTTCTAAAAATACAAAAAAAAAACTTTAATTTCGCGTAGGTATAGGAACAATATTACAAGTATTTAGCCGTTAAAATTTCAAGAAGTTTCACTTAAGAGTTATTGCAAAATTGAAATTGATTTTCCCAAAAAGCTACGGCATTATTATGCGTTAACCTTTAGGTCTATATAATTTCTGAAGACATAAAATCAAAGAGAAAGGCTCATTTTACCAAATGGTAAAATGGTAATCATTTCTTGATTAAAAAATTTTTAATAAATGTGGTAAAATAATTTTGAAAAAGTAGTGTTATTTTAAGCTTATTAACAATTAAAATAACTAACATGTAGGAAGTTAATTTTTTTTATTCGACATGTTGGTATTCTTATATGTACAAACTGAAACAAAAATATATTACCCTACGACCCTTAAAACCCGAGTTAGCCACTTTTTTTTTCAAAAAATCGTCGGGGCTTTGTTTATAAACATTAGAAAATTTTGATGGATTCGACCGTTACTTGATGGAAGTTCATTTTATCTCACAATAAAACACTGAAAACTTTTGTTTTCTATACTTCCACAAAATTTATTATTTACAGCTATGTGACTACAGCTGAGTGCCTGCCGAAGGTTTCAAATTCTGCATATCCAAAATAAAGGCCTTAAGATATCTTTTTTAGAATCTATGAAAATTAATAAACTGAAAATACAGATATAATTCTGAATGACCAACTCGAGACAAATAGCTCCCCACTCCTACACCTCTTCAGTTAGAGACTTAAAAAGGCAAACACATTGTAAATTATATCACTTGAGAAAGGTACTCTGCCGAAACAGCTGTAGTCACATAGTTGTAAATAATAAATTTTGTGGAAGTATAGAAAACAAAAGTTTTCAGTGTTTTATTGTGAGATTAGAAAATTTGAAAAGAAACATTGAAACGACTGAAAGATCACGTTTACTTAAAAAAAATTCAAAACGATTCTTGTAAAAATGAGCCGTCCATGATGCGCCAAAAGTGAAGAGTTTAAAACTAAAGCCATTCTTACCCTCTAGATTTTATTATCAAAAACTTAATTCACAACTACACATTTATAAAAGGCGCAATACCTCCGGTTCTTATCAACGAAAATTGATGTTCTGTTTGCAGTGAATACTACTTATCGGTTGGTATGCAAATTTAACGACAAGTACTAAATTCGTATTTGGCGTCATTCAAAAATCACGACGCGAGTGGTAAGCTTGCGGTATACCGTATAAATCTGCATCTGTAGAGTAGGGAGGGTGAGTCAAGTCCCACAGCACTTAGGCCACAATTGACCCATTGTGCATCCTCCCAGGGGGTTGTCGTCTTTAGTTCATTATCCATCCTGCCATTTCCATGATGGCGAACAAATCACCAGGTGACATCTGCCCTGTGTCGGCAGGTGTTATACCGTATACATATTACACTTTCATAGTAAACTTAATCCTGAATTTTCTACTGTTTTACTGGTTTCAGTGTGATTTCAACTATATATCCCGAATTTTAAATAATTAACTGGGCTTAGGTCGTTTCAACCCTAGAGGGGTGATTTATTAAGTTTTTCTTAAAAATAAAGTGCCACCCAGGCTTTTATGGTAAAACTAAATATACATTCCAAATTTTCTATTATTGGCCAGCTTCGGTGTGGTTTCAGCACTATAAGGGTGATTTTTAATTTTTTTTCAAAAATTATGGTACATAGGACACTTATGTTTTTATAATAAAAATAAGTATAGATTCCGAATTTTGTATTATTGGTTGGGATGGCGGTGGTTTCAACCCTTGGGGTTAATTTGTTCAGTTTAAAAAAAGTAGAGTGCGTCACATGTTTTTATGGTAAAACTGATTATAGATTCAGAATTTAATATTATTGGTTGGGCTCGGAGTGGTTTCAACCATTTGGGATTGATTTGTTCTGTTTTTTTTTAATCTATAGCGAAACATGTTTTAATACTAAAACTAAATCATGTAGATTCCGAATTTTAAGTTAGTGGGGTGGTTTGGCTATATTTGCTGGGTTTGGAGTAATTTCAACCCTATAGGGGTAGATTTATCTAGTTTTTCCAAAAAAATAAAGTGTTATACCTATTTTTATGGTAAACCCAAGTATAGCTTCCGAATTTTTTATCATTGGTTCGGTTCGGGGTGGTTTCAAACCTTTAGGGATGATTTATTATGTTTTTTTAATCTAGTGCGAAACATGTTTTTATACTAAAATTAAACCATGTAGATTTCGAATTTTAAATAAGTAGGGTGGTTTGGCGGTATTTGCTGGATTTGGGGTAATTTCAACTCTACAGGGTGTCGATTTATCCAGTTTTTTCGAAAAATATAGTGAGATACGTATTTTTATGGCAAAACTTAGTATAGATTTCGAATTTCATATCATTGGTTCGGTTCGGGGTGGTTTCAACCCTTTAGGGTTGATTGGTTCTGTTTTTCTTAATTTAGTGCGAAACATGTTTTTATACTAAAAATAAATCATGTAGATTCCGAATTTTAAATTGGTGGGGTGATTTGGCGGTATTTGCTGGGTTTGGTCATTTCAACCATATAGGGGTAGATTTATTTAGGTTTTCCAAAAAATAAAGTGCGATACGTATTTTATGGTAAAACTAAGTATAGATTCCGAATTTTATATCATTGGTTCGGTTCGGGGTGGTTTCAAACCTTTGGGGATGATTTGTTCTGTTTTTTTAATCTAATGCGAAACATGTTTTTATACTAAAATTAAATCATGTAGATTTCGAATTTTAAATAAGTGGGGTGGTTTGGCGGTATTTTCTGGGTTTGGGGTAATTTCAACCCTATAGGGTGTCGATTTATCCAGTTTTTTCGAAAAATATAGTGCGATACGTATTTTTATGGTAAAACTAAATATAGATTTCGAATTTCATATCATTGGTTCGGTTCGGGGTGGTTTTAACCCTTTAGGGTTGATTTGTTCTGTTTTTTTTTAATCTAGTGCGATACATGTTTTTATACTAAAACTAAATCATGTAGATTCCGAATTTTAAATTGGTGGGGTGATTTGGCGGTATTTGCTGGGTTTGGTCATTTCAACCATATAGGGGTAGATTTATTTAGGTTTTCCAAAAAATAAAGTGCGATACGTATTTTATGGTAAAACTAAGTATAGATTCCGAATTTTATATCATTGGTTCGGTTCGGGGTGGTTTCAAACCTTTGGGGATGATTTGTTCTGTTTTTTTAATCTAGTGCGAAACATGTTTTTATACTAAAATTAAATCATGTAGATTTCGAATTTTAAATAAGTGGGGTGGTTTGGCGGTATTTGCTGGGTTTGGGGTAATTTCAACCCTATAGGGTGTCGATTTATCCAGTTTTTTCGAAAAATATAGTGCGATACGTATTTTTATGGTAAAACTAAGTATAGATTTCGAATTTCATATCATTGGTTCGGTTCGAGGTGGTTTCAACCCTTTAGGGTTGATTTGTTCTGTTTTTTTTTAATCTAGTGAGAAACATGTTTTTATACTAAAACTAAATCATGTAGATTCCGAATTTTAAATTGGTGGGGTGATTTGGCGGTATTTGCTGGGTTTGGTCATTTCAACCATATAGGGGTAGATTTATTTAGGTTTTCCAAAAAATAAAATGCGATACGTATTTTATGGTAAAGCTAAATATAGATTCCGAATTTTATATCATTGGTCCGGTTCGGAGTGGTTTCAAACCTTTGGGGATGATTTGTTCTGTTTTTTTAATCTAGTGTCAAACATGTTTTTACACTAAAATTAAATCATGTAGATTTCGAATTTTAAATAAGTGGGGTGGTTTGGCGGTATTTGCTGGGTTTGGGGTAATTTTAACCCTATAGGGTGTCGATTTATCCAGTTTTTTCCAAAAATATAGTGCGATACGTATTTTTATGGTAAAACTAAGTATAGATTTCGAATTTCATATCATTGGTTCGGTTCGGGGTGGTTTCAACCCTTTAGGGTTGATCTGTTCTGTTTTTTTAATCTAGTGCCAAACACGTTTTTATACTAAAACTAAATCATGTAGATTCCGAATTTTAAATTGGTGGGGTGATTTGGCGGTATGTGCTGGGTTTGGTCATTTCAACCATATAAGGGTAGATTTATTTAGGTTTTCCAAAAAATAAAGTGCGATACGTATTTTATGGTAAAACTAAGTATAGATTCCGAATTTTATATCATTGGTTCGGATCGAGGTGGTTTCAAACGTTTGGGGTTGATTTGGTCAGTTTTTAAAAAAACGTATTGTGCGACACATTCTTTTATACTAAAACTAAATATAGATTCCGAATGTTTAATTCTTCACTGGCTTAATTGTGGTTCTTAAACTACACAGGTTGATTTCTTCAGTTTTCCCAAAAATAACGTTAGACACATGTTTTATTGTAAATCTAAATATAGCTTAAAGGGGTAAACCCCTTCAGTGATTGAAACCGCCCCCAACCGCCCCCACAGGGTGTTAGTAAATAAGTATGACATACTTTAAGGGGTAATTTTCTACATGAAAAATAATGACAGTTCGCTTGATAAATAGATGTCCCGATGTCCGCAAATGCTTCGTTTCCGAGATATGGGATGTTGAAATTCTTCTTACAAACTGACGATTTCTTTATTGCTCTAAAACTGGTTGAGGTATGCAAATGAAATTTGGTGGATTTTAAGACGTAGTTATTGCGCGTTTTTTAAAATACAATGAAGAATTTTAAATCTGAATTTTTTTAAAGAAAAAAATAGTACTCCACTAAGATATTTTAATTTCACTGTCAAAAAATGCTCAATAACTATGTCTTAAAATCCACCAAATTGCATTTGCATACCTCAACCAGATTTAGAGCAATAAATAAATCGTCAGTTTGTAAGACTAATTTAAACACTTCGTATTTCGAAAACGAAGCATTTGCGGACATACCTTTATAGAGCAAACTTTCATTATTTTTATGTAGAATTACCCCTTAAAGTTTGTCATGCTAATTTACTAACAACCTATATATTTTTTAAAAACATTTTACAAATTACCCCTATCGTGTTGAAACCACCCCGAAGCCAGCCAATCATAGAAAATTTGGAATATATATTTAGTTTTACCATAAAAGCATTGTGTCGCACGAAAGTTAAAATATTTGTATATTACGGTGTAATATACAGTGCGTCCATAAAGTAACGCATAAATTCATTATTTCCTGAAACGGCGACTTTGAAGAAAAATACCGAAACCGGCCGATTTTTATTTTTAAATTATGCTTTTTTGGCATATATATCATACTAGTGACGTCATCAATCTGGGCTTGATGACGTAATCGATTATTTTTTAAATGAGAATAGGGGTCATGTGATTGCTCATTTGAAAGGGTATTCAATTCTCTATTCACTAATATAAACATATACAGTGCTAGTCAAAAGTCCGTACCCCCCCTCGTATCTTTTGATCGGTTATACATATAATAGTGAAATTTGGAGTGAGGAAATAAACGGACGTACGCTTCTTAACTAGTCATGACAGGTGACGTAATAGTGACAGATGACTTTACAGCGCCACTGTGACAGATAATTTTAAATGGGACCTTATGGCAAGTGACACCTCATTTGAAAGGTATTGAAAATATCTCTTCAGTCATACTAATTTGTTTGGGTTTAAGTTGATTTTGATTTTGGTGAATAAATGAAATAAATATAACTTTGTAGTTTCGCATTTAATTCTTAAAAATTGAAATGTCCGCCCATGGTTATTTTGTCAAAAAAGTTGACATTTTTCAGCTCTCTGGTAGTTTTTACGTCAACGTCAACCTTTTTGACAAGTAACCATAGGCGGAGGTTTGAATTTTTATTAATTAAATGCGAAACTACAAGTTTATATTATTTCATTTATTCATCCAAATGAGCTTAAACTCAAACAAAATTAGTATAGCTGAATAGGTATTTTCAATACCTATCAAACGAGGTATCGCTTACCATAGGGTACCATTTAAAATTATCTGCCACAGTGGCGCTGTAAAGTCATCTGTCACTTTTACGTCACCTGTCATGACTAGTTAAGAAGCCTACGTCCGTTCATTTCCTTCCTCCAAATTTCACTATTATAAGTATAACCGGTCAAAAGATACGAGGGGGGGTACGGACTTTTGACTAGCACTGTATATATATATATATATATATATATATATATATATATATATATATATATATATATATATATATATATATATATATATATATATATATTTCGTACGAGTGGTCGTTAAACCAATAACCTTGGATCTTTGGTTCACTGAGTGTGTTTCAAAGATCTACATCTTATATATATATATATATATATATATATATATATATATATATATATATATATATATATATATATATATATATATATATATATATATATTGGTTTTAAAACGTTCTCCTACGTCTTCCGATGCCTAGTCGCCATTCACTTCGGTCCATCCAAAGGTCTTCATCCAATTCTCTTTCTCTCATTTCTCGATTTATGCCTTCTCTCCAACTCAGGCGGGGTCTTCCTCTTTTTCGTCTACCATGAGGGGTCCACGTTAGGATTTGTTTCGGGAGTCGTTCTTCGGACATTCTTTGTACGTGTCCATACCATCTAAGCTGTTTGATACTAATGTCATCTACTATTGTGTGTTTCACATTCATTATTTCCCTAATTCTGTTGTTGGTTACCCTTTCTAATCTTGATTTTCCTGCTGAGCGCCTCCAGAAATCCATTTCTGTTGCTTTAAGTTTTCTCTTGTATCTTTCTTTTATTTGTCATACTTCACTGCTGTAAGTGATTATACTCTTAACAATTGTATTGTATATTCTATGTTTGTTGTTGTTTGATATTGACTGGTCCCAGAGGATGCTATTGAGAAGGGTAATTGCTTTTCTTCCCTGGTTGTTTCTTTCTTCTATCGTCCGGTCTACGCTTCCTTCTTGTGTGATGGTCATACCAAGGTATTTATATGCGTCGCAATGTTTAATAATTTCGCCATTCCCCAGTGTAAGGTCCTGCTGTGTCCCACCGATACACATATATTCGGTCTTCTTTATGTTTATTTCCAAACCACCTTTTTTGTACTCCTCTATTAATTTCCTTGTCATATATTCTATATCATCGTAGTCTTGCGCTAGTACAAGTTGGTCGTCTGCAAATGACAAAGTGTATATTGTATTGTTGCTGATCGGTAATCCCATGTTTTTGCATTTGCGTTTCCAAAGTTTTAGAGTTTGTTCGAGGTAGATCTTAAATAATGTCGGTGAAAGGCAGCACCCTTGTTTTAGGCCTTTGCTAATTTGGAATCCTCTCGATAGCCTGCTTCCAACTTTCACCCTTGATGCAGTTTTGGTATACAATTGTTTCGTCGCTGTTATTAAATTTGCGCTTATATTGGTTTTCTCTAATGCTTCCCATAGTTTGTTTTGTGGGATGCTATCATACGCTTTTCTTAAGTCCACATATAACAGATGCACCTCCTGGTTGACGGCCAGTTTCTTCTCAATAATCTGTGTAATACAAAACAAATGGTCAACCGTTGATCTCCCTGCCCTGAATCCTGCCTGTTCTTCAGCTTCTATATCTTTATATTCGTTTTCGATTTTATTTTTAATCAGTTTTCCGTATATTCGGCTGATCGAGTTCGTTACAGCGATGCCTCTGTAGTTGTCACATTGATCCCGTCTGCCTTTTTTATGTATGGTGGATATCCATGATGTCTTCCATTCTTCTGGGATTTCCGCTCCGTTGATGCATCTTTGAAAGAGTTTAGCCAGGTTTTCATATAATTTTGTTGTGCCATATTTTATTAGTTCAGCTGGTATGTTCCCTGGTCCTGGTGCTTTGTTATTTTTTAAAAACTTACATACTTCTTCTACTTCTTTTGTTGTTACCCGTAATGGTGAGGCTAAGATATTTACATTGCTGGTATCACTGTTATTTAGAAATTCCGCTCTGTCCTCATTTAGGAGTTTTTCAAAATATTCGTCCCATTGATCCGGTGTGATTGCTGATATTATATCTCTTTTCTTTTCCTGTCGTAGCGATTTTAATACTTTCCAACTTTCTGTACTTCTCCGTCCTCCTAAATGTGTGTTAATCATGTTACACTTTTGCTCCCAAGCCTCATTCTTCTTTTGGCATATCATTTTTCGCACTTTAGCTTGGACCCTCTTGTATTCTACCTTATCGGCGTCGGTCCTTGTGTTCAGAAATTTTTTATAATTCTCTCTTTTATTTTTAATCTCTTGTTCTATTTCTTCGTCCCACCAATACGGAGTTTTTCTGTGGTTTTTTATTTGGAGTCCGAGGGCCTCTGTTGCTGCTTCCTGAAGACATGTTTTTATATAATGATAATGCTCTTCATTGCTGGTAAATTGCATGGTTTCTAACTTTTTATCTAATCTACTCCAGTATAAATCCCTCACGCTTTCTTGTTCTAAGCTGTTTAGGTTGTATTTCTTTTCTGTTAATTTTTCTATTTCCGCTGCAGCTTCTTTTAAATCTCTTGCTCTATCTATTCCTATTGTGAGCTTTGTTTTTAATAGATGGTGGTCACTGCCGCAAGTGGCTCCTCTATATACCCGCACATCCTGTACAATCAATTTAGTCTTTTGTCTTATGATTGTATAGTCTATGATTAATTTCAGCCCTCGGGTATTTTGTGTCCATGTATATTTATGGATATCTCGGTGTTGGAAGAATCCGTTTGTGATTTTCATATCATTTTGTTCGCATAAGGCTATTAGCCTAGTACCATTGTCATTTATAGCTTCTTCACCATATTGGCCTATGACTTTATTGTGCTGTTTCTTGCCTGTTCTACTGTTTAGGTCCCCCAAGATTATAATTTCTCGTGATCTGCCGATATTTGCAATTTCTGAATGTAGCTTTTCAAAAAAGTCGTCCTTAATATTCACCAGTGCATCATGGTTTACTGCATATACTCCAATAATCGTAATCTTTTTTCCTTTGATAGTTAGATTCATTTTTATGAGCCTTTCGCTGATGGCTTCCCAAGCAGTTATGAATCTCCTTAGTTTCTTGCGTATAAGTATACCTACACCTTGTTGTGCTCTTTTCTCCTTTGGTACCCCGCTGTAGAAGTAATCATATTCTCCGATATTTTCTGATCCTTGACCCTTTCGTTTTGTTTCGGTAATCACTGCGATGTCTATGTTCAGTCTATTTATTTCGTGCATTACTTCATTTATTTTTTGTTTAAACCCTTGTACGTTCCAAGTTCCAATATTCGTCATCCTTTTCCGTAGCATGTGTCGTCGTTTTATAATCAATCGATTCCGAGGCGTTTCGCTAGGTTTTTTAACAGTTTGAATTTTTCCGAGTAACGGGGAGTTAACCCGATGCCTCAACCCCCGACCTGGAGGACCAGGGTTTGATTTTGGAGTATTCCTTCTCCTAGAGGATTTGCTTTCTCTACAGCTTTAGAGCATCCTCCGCCCTACCTGTTGGTCCGCGGGTAGTATTTTATTTCCTACCTATCCGCCAGCACTAGGCTGGTGAGGACATGCCCCTATCTGCCACCTTGGGGACGCGCTCTCTAGGGGTTACAAGTTCCCCCGAGAGTTAATATAAACATTAACATAATTATTTATAAAAGGTGTCCAAATTTTTTTTAATTAAACTAATTGACACAAGAAGAAGAATGTATGTCATTTATTTAATTCTAAATACATTTTACTGCTGTCAGAAAACAGAAAAAAAATGTTTGAAAAATAAACATTGATTTTCGCTTAAACGAAATGTTCAAATTGCCAAGAGGCAAGAGGCAAGAGGAAAAAAAAATATTTATTTCTCAAATAAATATTTTTTTTCTGTTTTCTGATAACAGTAAAAGGTATGTTGAATTAAATAAATTGCGTACATTCTTTTGGATGGCAGAAAATAATACTGAATGCGTTAATGTTTGATTTCGGTTGTTTCCTATTGAAATAATTTCTTTACGCCCGCGCGGGCATAAAGTATACCGTTATGTGGTTCGTAACTAAGTAATAAATACACAACATTAAACCGGTATGACATAAAAAAGGATATAGCTATTTTGTATAATAACATTTTATTGGAAAAAAATCCTTAATGGCAACTTAGTTGTCATTAAATCGTCCTAATGTGATCAACTCAATTTACATCCCACGTATTGGAAAGGTTCATAAGTTACCTAAGGGCATTATTATTTTTTTATTTATATCCATCCTATGGAGTTTTAAACAAGCATGCACTTGAAACCCAGGAGCAGCCGCGCTCACTTCTGTAACGTGAACAGTCGCGTGTTAGATTTTATCTTACAATACGGATTTAAATACGAATTTACAACAAATTTTTATTTTATATTATTTTTATTTACTTGCTATGTTGAAAATATTATTTCTAACAATTAATAAAGCTAATTGGCTCTCCCCAAAGCCATAAATTCCACAAAAAGAAGAATAAGAAAATTAACCTACGCATTACTACACCCTTCCTCAAGGCACTTACGAGTGGAAAGTTATGTTGCAACATTTTTCATCAAGTTATCGCGGAAAAAAGATAAAATATTAGATTTTTTCTAACGGCGCGAATGCTTGCGGTTTAATGCAACTACCTAATATTTAATCGGTTTTCACCCTAGTATTTCTTTGGTGGCTCAGCTGGCATTTAAAATTTCTAAGAAGACACTGATAAAGATTTTGCAATAAGATCGAAAACGTTCTGTGATGTAGCCCTTAAAGGGGTTTTAATTAAATTTTATACCTTTTAGAAAACTTTTTTTTTAATAAAATTTTTGTGATTGATGGTATACAGTCAACTACGGGAAAAATTTTTTCTTTTCCTTGTGGATTTCATTAATTAAATGGCCACGATAACCTCAGTGCACTTTCCTGTGTCAAATAGTGACACGTAGTTAAGTAGGCATGTACTTATTACATGTCAACGACTTGTACGATACTTTACTTTTGTCATCGCGTTCGACTGCAAAGGGTTAAAAAATATTTTGTTAAAAGTGGGTAGTTTAGTAAAATTAATCTTAAAAAAACTACGAATAATAGAACACTTAGTATAAGATTCCGATCATTTTTGTTCAAATAATATATTGCAAATATGTTCAGAGTGGAGATGACACGAACATGGAAAAACGAATTGAGCTAAAGATATTGGCAATAAATTACGAGCAGTTACCTCGAAATATCGGTCGAATCTCTCTAAATGGACACTGCTGTTAATATTTTAAATGCTACACTCCAGAAAATTTATTGGTAACAAGCGACTTCAAATAAATTAATCCGTCGTAAAGTTAATGAGAAAACTTTACTCCGATCTGTTATTTGTATGTAAAAACGCAGTAAACAGTTATTCACCATACAAATTAAAAAGTGAACATTTACTGATTGAACTATTCAATAGGTATGTCTAAAAATAAAACGATTTTTATATAATAAAGAACAAATGACAATAGTATTATACAGGGTGATTGATTAGTAGGGTAAAGCTCAATAGCTCCACTATAGTAATAGATAGCAATAAAAGTTAATAACAAAAATTTTAGCCACCTTTGAGCTTCACATTACAAAATTAGTTAGAATGTTACAGGGTGTTCGATATCACAGTGGCAGACCAAAATTATGTTTCTTTAAAAGGAACAGCCTATATTTTATTTTAAATTCGAAATTCTGTTAACTTCTCCATCACAAAAATATAAAGGTTTGTTATGTTATACAGGGTATTTACAAAGTTATAAGCAATTTTATATGAAAATCGTAACAAGTTCAACTCCCTGTATAAATAAAAATAAGCAAAACAACAATGGTATAATAATGTCATATATTTTAACGTATTGTCAAAATTTTCAGGAATGGTCGATATTGCTAATTATCTTTATATCAAATACAGGGGGAGTCAAAACGCAAGTACATTATTTTCTCAGTAATTTTAAATGGAACACCCTGTATTTTATATCACTATTGAAAAGTACCATTACCGTACTTTAATTTTTAGATGACATTCCCTATGTCTAAATTTATTAGTTTTCGAGATATTTTCATTTTTCAATGGACCAATAGCGTGGCCACCCAAATCACCAGAATTTAATAAACTGGACTGATTTTTTTGGGGTTACGTTAATAATGAAGTTTATAAAATACCTCCAACAACAAGGGATGAGATGGAAAATAGAATACAAAGTGTATTTCGATGTGTTAATTTACAAATGCTCCGTAGAGTAAGTAGCTCATTCAATGGTCGTTTTTAGGCGTACATAAATGTGTTAGGAGATAATTTTGAACACGTTATGTAATTAAATATTAAAAATATTTTATTAAAAATAGCTTCTAATTTTTGTCAAACATGTTTTTTTGCAAAATATATTACTGATAAATTATGTTTCGTTCTTTATTTGTTACATTGTTACATTTACATACAAAAGTAGTGTTTAATTGTCTTCACAAAATATTGTATTTTGTGTTTGTGTTTTTTTTTTGTAAAATTGTTTACTAATTTTCTTTGCTTATTTGTTGCATTTACATAAAAAATAGTTTTTAATTGTTTCAAAAATGTTGCATGTAGTGGTTGTGTTTTTGTTTGTAAAATGTATTACTAATAAATTATTTTTATTTCTTTATTTGCTACAGTGTTACATTGATTACCGGATTGATATAGGCACATATGCTGCTCTCCCTGATCCAACCAAAACAAACCCCAGCGTGCAGTCCCGAATTGCAACGAACGAAATGGCATAGATGCCCTAGCGGCAACTGCTAGCAAAAGACTAAGTTTTCACTCTAATGGCATATAGCATATCCCACCAGAATGAAAACAATGGGAACCTTCTCTGGTTACACCTCCGAGGCTTCTACAATTTGCAAGCCATACGGATGCTGAGACTAAGGAAGATGAGGGAATTCTACAATTTACAATTCACGTCCCATCTGCTCAGCGCGGTAAAGTTCCAACGAGACTGGTTCCCTTCATACTCCACACAGAGTAAATGTATATCAAAAATGAATAACCATTTTCAATTTCGTTGCAAAACGAAAATACAGCCGAACCATATTCCAGTCCAATCAGAGAGTGCTGCAAGCACCTCTACCGGTTTCGAAACTTATTAGTCTCTCATCAGGAGGCACATATGCTGCTCTCCCTGATCCAACCAAAACAAACCCCAGCGTGCAGTCCCGAATTGCAACGAACGAAATGGCATAGATGCCCTAGCGGCAACTGCTAGCAAAAGACTAAGTTTTCACTCTAATGGCATATAGCATATCCCACCAGAATGAAATGCTATATGCCATTAGAGTGAAAACTTAGTCTTTTGCTAGCAGTTGCCGCTAGGGCATCTATGCCATTTCGTTCGTTGCAATTCGGGACTGCACGCTGGGGTTTGTTTTGGTTGGATCAGGGAGAGCAGCATATGTGCCTCCTGATGAGAGACTAATAAGTTTCGAAACCGGTAGAGGTGCTTGCAGCACTCTCTGATTGGACTGGAATATGGTTCGGCTGTATTTTCGTTTTGCAACGAAATTGAAAATGGTTATTCATTTTTGATATACATTTACTCTGTGTGGAGTATGAAGGGAACCAGTCTCGTTGGAACTTTACCGCGCTGAGCAGATGGGACGTGAATTGTAAATTGTAGAATTCCCTCATCTTCCTTAGTCTCAGCATCCGTATGGCTTGCAAATTGTAGAAGCCTCGGAGGTGTAACCAGAGAAGGTTCCCATTGTTTTCATTCTGGTGGGATATGCTATATGCCATTAGAGTGAAAACTTAGTCTTTTGAATTTTTTAATTTATATTTTAAAAACAAACAATATCATTTAAGCTATATTTATTGACAATTCTGAATTTAACTAGAAAAATTAACACCGTCTATAGACGGTCATAACGGTTAGAGGGTTAAAGGATATTAGAATAATGTTGCAAGACCTTCAAGAGGTGTGCTCTCAGGTTTGGTTAAAAATTAACATATCTAAGATAATGCTAATGACAAACTTGGTTCCCAGCGAAAACATTGTCATTAACGACTACGAAATGGAGTTTGCGGAAAATACACATATATCTTGGTAATGAAATACGAATCACGATAGACAATCAAACATCCGAATTGAAACGAAGAAAACTCAAGAGACGTATTCAAAAGTGATCTTACAATCTATTTGAAACTGAAAGTCTTTTGGATGTTAAAGTCAATTGGATGACCTTGAATGTACTGGTATTCAATAAATCACAGAATTTTGTGAGTTTAAAATTTCAAATAATAGAAAAAGACTTTATGACTCGTACACATTTCTATATAAGTCAAAACGGCAACAGGTGTACGTTTTCAAAAACTGATAATGTATAAAGTATTTGATACTTTACTATTTTTGTTTGACTTAGTGTTGATTTACTATTTGATTTCTTTTGAAGTACTTTGCACACTCTCAGTTTTTATACATACACATGTTGCCGTTTTGACTTAAATTTTAAAGTCTTTGCCTTTTTCGGCAGCTTGATAACAATTCTTGTGTTTTTTGATAAAAATTATTTTTAACTGTTGAGGTCATTAAACCAGTAAATGTTATCTACTTGACATTATTTTTATAGTTAAATATGGATTCCCTTTGTGCCAGTGGCAGCTTAACAAGGGGCCGTTGATTTGTATTTTGAATTTTGACTAGGTTCAATAAATTTTAATTCTTTTTTCTCCACAATGGCTGGCAAATTGAAAAAATATGCCTTTCAAATAAGAATGGCAATGAACGATTTAGAGACTTTATTGCGTTTATCAAATTCTGCTCTTACTGAGGTAGAGCTGGTTCCTAAAAAAACTGATACGACTATTAGAAGATTTGATTATTTTAAGCAGTGTATTTGATTGGTCTGACGTTACATTATATTTATTATGACAGACAAATAATAAAATAAACAAACAAACAACAAACAACTGATTACATATGTTAATTCATAAATTATTGTAATAATTATTAAGGTCTTAATTTTAAATGTGACATAATTCTTGCAGTTTTCGCATCTTCAAAAGGATTCTCTCCTAATCTCTCCAAAAGCGTACGATCTTCATGAGCGGTAGATATTTTGGTCTTCCAGAACCTTGCTTTCTTTCGAGAGTTTCTTGTTCTCTCTATCTTTTAATAATATTAAAAACTCTCTTGTTTTGCTTGCGTTAAAATGGTTCGATACTTCTTCTGATCTTCTAAATCTTCTAATTTCGCTACAGTTCTTGATTTTAGTTTTTTTATAGCATGTGGAGTCATTTTTTTAGGTTGAACTGGGTTGAACCGAATAAGTTATATGACAAATTTTAAGATTTGGCAGTGACAGTGACAGTATGTAAATAATAAGTATTTATCCTTCAAAATACACTGCTAAATTTTCTACAAAATACGCTATCCGCTGTGAGCTCATACGTAGAGAGGATATTTACAAATTCTCGAGCGCCAGTAGTGGCAAGTCTGTAAATGTTTACCGGAAATTTGACATAAATGTCAAAGTGATTAATGTAAAATTAAAATTAAAAACATTAATTATAAAAAATATTAGTTGGTCAAAGCTGTGGTGTATATTTTTACCTTAAATATACTTACGTTTTAAATACTGAATTTAAGTCTTTTTAATGTTCCGTAATATGTAATTATAATTTAATCTAAAAATCTTAGCGCCATCTACACGATAATTGTGAAAGTATCCGAAGTAAGAAATTCATATTTTATCAATAGAACGTCAAAATGATTAGCAAAATCTTAAAAAAATCGATTACAATTTAATTTATTTTTTGCGTTGTAAATGTTAATAGTCCAGGAACCGATGCTTTTCACCTCGCAATTTTTACAGAATGGATCGATTTGCTAGAAAATTTGAGAATAAGTAGTGGATAGTCCAAGGATTAAAATCTATATAATGCCGAAAGGAGCTTTTACCATGGGGGTGGTTGCCACCCCATGCCAGGGGTGGAAATTTTTTATTATATTTTGACCGCAAAAGTTGATAAAAACATTCATTCTAAGCAGAAAATGTTCTATAAATTTTTTTGATAAAATGAATAGTTTTCGATTTATTCGCTATCGAAAGTATTAGTTTTATATCGAAAAAATAAGTGTTTTTCAATAATATACTAATTTACGATTCACTCAATTTTTGCCGTAGAAAAAATTTATTCAAACCAAGTTCTTGGGAACTAAATAACCTACAATTTCATATTTAAACATTTTTTCGTATCTCTGATGCTAATCTTTCTATTCTGAAGAATTCGACATTTTTACCAAACTACAAAAATTCGTTATTCGCTTTTAACTCCAGTTTTTTCAAAACTACTCTTTTTAAGTCAGTCAAACTTCTAGAATCTATTAACAATACATCAATAAAGAGGAATGAATAAGGCCAATGACTAAAAACAGCGCTAACTTACATTATTAAGCTACCAATTAGATTTCTCTTTTTTTTTTTTTCAAAATAATATATTGATTTTTTAGTCATAATTTTTCTATTTTTTATCTTAGAAAGTTGGTAAAAAAGAATTTTGTAGGTTCTTATAAGGTCTATAAGTCTATTGATAATAAATCTTTTTAAAATCCTCAGTCACAAAAAGAGGTGACTTTGAAAGGGTTGGTAAAGGTGGTTTTTGCATGTAATTACAAGCTTTAATTATTAATACCTCACTCAATTTTTGCCGTAGTAAAAATTTTTGGAAACCAGTTTCTTGGAAATTAAATAAGCTAAAATTTCATGTTTAAACATTTTTTCATATCTCTGATGCTAATCTTTCTATTCTGAAGAAAAAACCATTTTTTCCAAACTACAAAAATTCGTTATTAGCTTAGAACTCCATTTTTTTAAAACTAATCATTCGAAGCCGATCAAACTTCTAGAACCTATTAATAATATACAAATAAAAAAGATCAAATAAGGTTAATGACTAATTTTAATTAGGGTGGTGATTAGGAGGTTGCTTCGGATCACTTTTTCGCTGAAAAAAAAGTAGGGACTAACCTTCTTTTCAATATACGTCACTTAATTTTTAAGCAGAGACTTTGTTTTTATTTCTGGAGATAGATATTGTAAAATTCTTTAAATTAGTTTAAACAAATTATCCTTGAAAAATGTATAGTTTTCCCGTCTTTTAACTTTGAAACTACAGTATTTAGCATTTGACGAAGAAGAGCTAACATTTAATCGTGTATAGCTCGATTATTATTGGTCTTAAAAAAAAATTAAAACAAACAGTTTTGTTTATTTTTTCAAAAGGTACATGTTTGTTAAGTGAAGTTGTTTTGATAAAACGAAAACTTTTGGAGTTATTAGCCGAAAACTTATTAACAACATTGATTTTTTCGATATAAAACTAACATTTTCGATAGCGAATAAATCGAAAACTATTGATTTTATCAAAAAAATGTATAGAACGTTTTTTGTTTAGAATGAATGTTTTTACCAACTTTTGTGATTAAAATATAATAAAAAATTTACACCCCCGAGATGGGGTGGCAACCTCCCCCATGGTAAAAGCGCCTTTCGGCATCATATAGATTTTGATCTTTGGACTATCCACTACTTATTCTCAGATTTTCAAGCAAATCGATCTATTCTGTAAAAATTGCGAGGTTTTGTCCTATTTTAAGCTTCATTACTTGGACTATAAGCGATAACAATTAAATAATAAATTTAAAAATTACCGGTGAAAGATAATTCCAGTAATCCGCTAGGAGCGCCACCAGCGAAGCTCACAGCGTATAAGAGTCGTATCAGTTTTTTTTTTGGAACCAGCTGTACATAAGCAGTCGCTTTTTCGTGTTCAGGATTCAGAATTGGATGATATTTTGGAGAATTTTAATAAAAATCACCAAAACATTCTTACAAATCTTTTAAGCTCTGACCCTACGAATGCTCAATTAGATTCTGAGGACATTATTCTTTCCCAATTTTTAAATAATTATTATCAAATCAAGGCTAATTTCGCGGATTTCTTTGAGGATGATCATGATGATAATAGTCAGAATAATGAACAAAATAACATTGCTTTTAATGCGGTACAACTTTGAAGAGATTAAACTCGATAAACTACCCCAGCTAATCGAAATATCATCCGAAAATAATATTTCAATCAACTAAAATAGCTATCGTCCACCCCAGCTTAGCTCAGTCTCTCAAGGTGTGTGTTCGTCTTGTCTTAATCTTAGATATGAACTATGAAAATTCAGAATGGAAGCAAACAAAACAGTATTTTAAACAATCATATTTATTGTTCAATAAAGGTATAATAAAAATGTGACTTATCAAATGCATTAACAAATATATTCAAATTCTTGCCAAAAACTAACAATTTGTAAATTATACTTATGGCGTTTGGTATCTGGCTCGATGGTAACTTCTTGATGTCAAATGGTACTGCTGTAGACTTCTTGTTTCTTGTAGACCTGGGCAGATGTTGTGGCCCTAGGCCCTTGCAGCTGGAGATGGTAGTCGTTGCAGTCTAGATGATAAGGTATTCATTGTGTCAGCCTTAGTGTCATCGCCGGCGATGGGGGCTTCATGCTTGAGGCTCCCGAAGGGAGAAAGGTTTGACTTCTTTCCAAAAACTAGAAGATATAATGCGTATAAGTGACAATCAAGAAGTTAATAATCAAAATGTACCTTTGCCAAATAGTATTCAAGAACAAGTAGATGGCAAGGGTAAATTAAATGGAATTAAGATGAGGGGAATAGTTAAATAATTTGATTACTAAAAGCATATTAATAGATGAAAGAAATAGGTATCTACAACTGACCATGTGCTCGTAGATAATATGGATGGTTAGGTATAGGAAAAAATGATTATAACAATTTAATTTAGGCTTAGAATAAAAACTCACCCCAAGAGAGAGAGAGAGATCGTCTGGAAACAAAATGAAGCCAATATTTAAATTGCATGCCTTTAAATAAGTCTTCCCCAGTATTGCCACAGATCTTGGACAAAATTTCGGGAGACTGCTCCTATTTTTTCGGTAGAAATCGTCAAATTTTGGTAGATTTCATTTTTTGCTTCTTTTGCTATCACATTGAAAAAAAAAATGATACTTTAGGTACGAGTATTCAAAAATAAACTACATTCATCATCATATTATAAGGATCAATAATCACCATTCATCATAAAAATCATTCACCAGTAAAAATTGCGAGGTGAAAAGCTTCGGTTCCTGGACTATTAACATTTACAACGCAAAAAATAAATTAAATTGTAATCGATTTTTTTAAGATTTTGCTAATCATTTTGACGTTCTATTGATAAAATATGAATTCCTTACTTCGGATACTTTCACAATTATCGTGTAGATGGCGCTAAGATTTTTAGATTAAATTATAATTACATATTACGGAACATTAAAAAGACTTAAATTCAGTATTTAAAACATAAGTATATTTAAGGTAAAAATATATACCACAGCTTTGACCAACTAACATTTTTTATAATTAATGTTTTTAATTTTAATTTTACATTAATCACTTTGACATTTATATCAAATTTCCGGTAAACATTTACAGACTTGCCACTACTGGCGCTCGAGAATTTGTAAATATCCCCTCTACGTATGAGCTCACAGCGGATAGCGTATTTTGTAGAAAATTTAGCAGTGTATTTTGAAGGATAAATACTTATTATTTACATACTGTCACTGTCACTGCCAAATCTTAAAATTTGTCATATAACTTATTCGGTTCAACCCAGTTCAACCTAAAAAAATGACTCCACATGCTAGAAAAAAACTAAAATCAAGAACTGTAGCGAAATTAGAAGATTTAGAAGATCAGAAGAAGTATCGAACCATTTTAACGCAAGCAAAACAAGAGAGTTTTTAATATTATTAAAAGATAGAGAGAACAAGAAACTCTCGAAAGAAAGCAAGGTTCTGGAAGACCAAAATATCTACCGCTCATGAAGATCGTACGCTTTTGGAGAGATTAGGAGAGAATCCTTTTGAAGATGCGAAAACTGCAAGAATTATGTCACATTTAAAATTAAGACCTTAATTATTATTACAATAATTTATGAATTAACATATGTAATCAGTTGTTTGTTGTTTGTTTGTTTATTTTATTATTTGTCTGTCATAATAAATATAATGTAACGTCAGACCAATCAAATACACTGCTTAAAATAATCAAATCTTCTAATAGTCGTATCAGTTTTTTTCGGAACCAGCTCTACCTCAGTAAGAGCAGAATTTGATAAACGCAATAAAGTCTCTAAATCGTTCATTGCCATTCTCATTTGAAAGGCATATTTTTTCAATTTGTCAGCCATTGTGGAGAAAAAAGAATTAAAATTTATTGAACCTAGTCAAAATTCAAAATACAAATCAACGGCCCCTTGTTAAGCTGCCACTGGCACAAAGGGAATCCATATTTAACTATAAAAATAATGTCAAGTAGATAACATTTACTGGTTTAATGACCTCAACAGTTAAAAATAATTTTTATCAAAAAACACAAGAATTGTTATCAAGCTGCCGAAAAAGGCAAAGACTTTAAAATTTAAGTCAAAACGGCAACATGTGTATGTATAAAAACTGAGAGTGTGCAAAGTACTTCAAAAGAAATCAAATAGTAAATCAACACTAAGGCCCGGTCTTTTCACCTCCGGATAAATAGTTAACGGGAAGTTTATCTGACAGATAAAAAAAGTAGCGTCTTTTCACTCTGGAATAAAGTTATCCGGCAGATAAATTGACGTTAAATATCAAATATTTAACTGCCGAATAAAGTACCGAATAAGAAGTTATCTGGCAGATAAACTTTGATTTTCGTATATTTCATGGTTTCTGATTACCAGGAAACTAAAAATATAACCTAAAATCTTGAGGGTCTGATTGAATTTATTGCAAAAGTAAAATTTTGTTCTTTCTAAAAATTCTCAATCACAAATTTTATGTTATTTTGTTTTTATACATACCTACCTACTGTAATTTTTTAAGCAGAGTTATTAGATATTAAATTAAAGATGGGTTATAATTTGAAAAAATTATAATAGGTATGTATTATTGTATACCTACCCAACTATATTCATGTACAAAGGAAAACAAGTTGTAAAAAATAAAAATAGAACAGTTTCTTATCCCATCATTTCTTTGAATTGCCAAATATTTTACGATTCCAAAATAAAAGGTATTGATATATGTAGGTAGTAACTAGAATTATGTATGCACATGGTTCTCAGAAACAGTAGATGATACCTACCTTGAAAAAAAAGCTGCTGTTAAGTATCCAAAACATACTGGGTGTATCATGAAATTCTAAAAAAAATAGAATATAGGAAGACTGATTTTATATTCTGAGAATTTCGTAATACTCCCCGGATATGTTTTAAATAGGTACCTTCTTACTAATATTTTTTTGTGCCAAATATAAGTAATTCTGTATTATTGCTGTTTAAATTCAGATCATAGCAATGGGTTGTTACTTTTTTAATGAGTCCGCAAATACATCCCTTTTTGTATATAGCAGAAAACAAAATGATTACATTGATTCAGTTGTCCTACACTGAAGCAATATATTTATAACATAGAGAGAGATGAAAATGAAGACAATTTTGAAAATGAATTGCTAAGTATAGACCAGGAATAAGCTAAATTATTGAATTTACTGAAGTTATGATGTTTGATAACCTTATAAAAATTTTTGTGTTAAGCTTGTCACGCACGGAGAACTATACTAAAATATATCTCATATCACTCACTATAGTAATGAGTGAGGCTGCATACACGGAACTATACCTAATGTATATTATGGTTCCATTTATGCAGGCTCACTCATTATTATAGTGAGCAATATGAGATGTAAATCTATTATAGTATACCTCCTGGTCAGTAACAAGCTTTATGGGGAAATAGAAGGATCATTAATATACATGTATAATTTTTTATTCTTTATTTAATTGTCCTTTGTATAATTTAATTATTAAATTTAATAAATCAATGAATTTTTGTGTCTCTTCTGCCCTTTAATTTTCTCTGGCACGCTTGTGTTCTACCCTTTCCTCCTCTTTTTCTATCTGAAGCAATTGAGCTATGTTGGGTATTAGCGTTGTTCTTTCTTGTAATACATTCTCTAGTTTATTATTGGTAGCTTATTTCTGGAACTAGCTTTTTCTTTGAGAACACAGGATTCCATCTTCTAGGTGTTTGTCATATCTGTAACCAATTTTTTTTATTTAGAAAAGTGAAAGATATCTACTATGGGCCATTCCACGAACATACGCCTGTTTTGGATTATTTCGACAACGAATATTTTACTGTGCAACCTAAGAAGTACGAAAGTAAATGGCACTAATAATTATTCCAATAAATAACAATGTAATTTGCAATTTACTTTTGTTCTTCTTATTTTGCAACGTAAAATATTCGTTGTCGAAGTAATCCAAAACAGGCGTATGTTCGTGGAATGACCCATAACAAATATTAAAATTAGGTTTTATTCTTGTTATTGGGATTCTTCAATTTACCATGTAAATTATCCAATCTTTAAAATATTGTGTTTTGATATATATAGTTGGTTTATCCCTAGTTTACTATTCAATATACCAGTTGGATGGATTATAAATCTGTAGCGTTTTGACAATGATTGATATGTCCATCTAGCCTAATTTTTCAGGAGGGCATTTTGAAAGTTTAAATCATGTTTTGTCAACCCAAAAACGAAAAGTAATCAACATAAGAAATCAAGTAATATATCAAGTTCTGGCCTACCTAATACAGTAGAATCCAGATTATCCGTGCTCCTCGGGACCGAAGGTGGCACTGATAATCCGAACATGTATTTCTTATGTATAATAGCGGCTTCCCACTGGTCTGCGATTTTACGGATCATCACGCACAGCCGACGAGCACGGACCACCACGCACCGCAGACAGAGGTCTTCCCATGGTCTGCGATTCTACGGATCATCACGAACAGCCGACCACCGCGGATTCTAACGCACCGCGGACAGAGGTCTTCCCATGGTCCGCGACAGTCTGTGCTTTTGATTGAGATTATATATGTGACTCATTTAATTTTGGCATTGATTACATTGCGTTTGTCAAGTTTCTTATCTCTTTCAATGTTTTCGTTTAGAATATGGTGTGAAATGTGTAGTATGCACATTCCATGTAAATCAATAATTACACACATAATGTATTTTATTTTTAACAAAATGTGTTAAATTATTAACTTAAAAAAGTCGTTGCTCAAAAACAAATTTTGGACCAACTTTGGATATGCTTTATAATAGTCAGGGAGGTAGTGTAAAATTTGACCGGAGCATTTTAGCATGGGTGTTTTTCTTTATTGAGTTAGGTGTTCCGTTAAAAAATGATGTGTCAGCCAGCCCAAAATCGGGGCTTTTAGGCAAAACAAGATAAAATATGAAACTAGATGGAAAAACCCTACAACTATATGTCAAATATTTATCTCCGTGGCTTATTTACATCCATCATGGCCTAAAATACCTAGCTACTGGCTTTCACCCAGGCAAGCCGGGTTCCATTCCCCACGTTGGAAGTTTTTTTTGTTTTTAAAATTGACATTTTGATTTGGAAAATAATTATTTTTATAATACCATGTTTTTGATGTTTATACGACACAATATAAAAAAGTTTTGTATGTCCTTAATAGAATCGTAAACTATGCATTTGATCATAATAGGATGACCTCAAGCAAAGTTGTTGTACATGAACCCGGGAAGGTTTCTGAGTGAATACGACCAACCTAAGTAACAATTATTTGCGCAAACAGCACAAAAAACTATTGTTTATTAGAAAAAAGGGTTGTTTAGGGTTGCATGTATCTTTTGATTATATATCATATAAAAAATTAAGAAAAAACAGTTTGTCCAAAAAAAATAAAAAATAATGTAGTGTGGGGGGGGGGGCAACCTCCTTTACACTCAGATTAGTCGTACCAACTCAGCAACCTTCAGTCACGCACAACAACTTTGCTTAACCCGGCATTGGTCGCTATATGAGATTTTCTCTCACGGTTTAAGAATATTGCACACAACTTTTCCCCTGGTAAATTACACATGCTCCAGTTCCTTCTTGTCTCCGAATTATCCTTCCTCTACAATCGAATAGACCGTGTATAATATTATTCAGCATTATTTTTAGCATTATTTTATATTGTAGCATTATTTTATTTTGTATTTGCAATATGAATCGTGCAAAGATAATTTTAGAACTTAGCCTGTTGCATAACAATAAAATAAAGGTACTAGTACAAATTTGAAATTTATATTGAAATATTAAAATTAATATTATTTCTACATTTTTAGATTAGGTTAAACTGTAACAGTGCACCAACAGTCACATTGTGTAAAGCTAATAATAACTTTATTAAGTTTAAAATCTACTTTGAAAATTATATTTCGTAAAAAAAGGCGAAAGTTGGGTACCTTTGTGAGACAAAATCTCACGCGCGACCACTCACGTAAGAACCAACCTAGCGACTAATGTCGGGTTAAGGTCAACATAATAATGATCAAATGCATAGTTTAAAATTTGTGTTTTTGGCAAGTGGCCGGTAACACAGGTTTTACTGTATATGCAAATTTAAGGAATAATAAGAGTAATAAACTTAAGAATATTGTTAAAAGTTTGTATGTATTTAAATATGTGTTTCTGTTTAAAGACTTTTAATATAGGTACTCTGAAACACGAAATATAAAATGTGTTAAACATGTTTACCCCCGTACTGTTTCGTTAAATTGATAAAGATAATTTCAATTATAACTGTGATAATTGATAATAGTTAGTTTCCAATAAACAGAATAATTCAATTTGGATGTTACGAATTTGTCTAGTTACGAACTGTCGCTGTTACCGAGTGTCGCCGTTACGAACTGTCGCTGTTACGAATTGTCCGTTACCAACTGTCCGGTTACGAACTGTCGCGTTACGAGGTATCTGGTCACGACTGGTGGATATCAGAATACAATAAAAGTCGTTCAAAGTAAGTATATTTATATAAATATGAAGGGCATAGGCGAAAAACCCCGTTAATCAATTTTTTCATGAAATGGGCTGATGACGCTATCGAGTGGCTTCAAACGAATAGTTTTTAAACATTTATTAACTTTTGTACAAAACACCGTCGATCTACTAAAAATCCACGTTAGAAAATATGCGGCAGTGGGGAAAACCCCGTCAGTCATGGCGCGTGTATGGAAGAACCCCGTGAGTCAAATAATAACGCTGTTCAACAGGAAGAAAATGATGACGAATACGCTGACGACCCCCTAATTATTGATGATGATGAGAATTGAATTCAGACCGTTTTTTTTAATAGTTTGTTAGGTTTTACTCTTGTTTTTTACTGCAAAAATATTAACAAAATTGTCAATAAATTAATTAAGATGTTTTCTATACGTTTATTGTTTATTTTTGACGAGAATTGACTTCAGACCGTCTTTTAATAGTTTGTTATGTCTTCCTCTGGTTTTTTACTGCAAAAATATTAACAAAATTGTCAATAAATTAATTAAAATGTTTTCTATACGCTAATTTTTTATTTTTTATTTTTTTAGCCTCCAGAATTGAAAAAACTTAAATGGTTGTTTTCTCGAAATTTACTTTTTCTGACTGACGGGGTTTTTCCCCTGTGCCCTTCATATAATTTTATTTTCTTTGACTTATTCATTTTCTGTTTTGACACCCCAAGTTCGCATCACGGGAAAAAACTAACAAATGAACATTATTTGTGTCGCGCCGGTGGAATAATGTATTTTTTCTACCACCGTTTAATAATATGCTCATTATTCGCTATTTTTGAATAGATAATAACACCCATTACTTTACCCGTGAGTAATAGTTCATTACTCACAGGCTGAAGTTACTCACGGGTCATTACTCACGGGATGAAGCTAGGTTCAACTGGCGAATGTCACTTTTAATATTAGTCTTATATAAACTGCAAATAAAATTACTTAATCTTACTTACTACTGTAGACATTATCCAAAAAATTTGCCATGATATCATAAAAAGACCACTCAGGCTTGTAAACGTCATCAGCCCCACTACCAGTTCCCATTGATTCTTTAACTTTTGTTTTTTGCCTTCTATAGGTCGACATTAGAGGTCCATAGAGGGGTAAGACATTGGGGGTCCATAGAGGTCCATAGAGGGATCATCTGTCCCTCTATGGACAGATGCTCCATAGAGGGGCCATATTTCAGGAAATGATAGCAGAACTAAGTGATGGAATCTCTACAAACGGAAGAATAGTAAATAACATAAGATTCGCTGATGACACCGTTATAATGGCAGACACCCTGGAGTCGCTACAAGAATTGTTAAATAGAATTAAGGATTATTGCATTCGATATGGACTCAAAATAAACAAGAAAAAAACTAAATTTATGATTGTCTCAAAAACACAACATGGAAATGAAAGGTTAATACTAGAGCAAACCCAAATAGAAAAAGTAAAGACATACAAATATCTGGGAACCTGGGTTGATGACAAAAATGACCAAAGCAAAGAAATTAAAATCCGAATTGAAACTGCAAGGCAAGCATTTATAAAAATGAAGACACTGCTTTCAAACAACGACCTTCAGTTGCCTCTCAGATTGAGGGCTCTAAGATGCTACATATTTTCTATATTACTATACAGAATGGAAGCTTGGATATTGAAAAGGCAACACATAAGGAAAATAGAAGCGTTCGAAATGTGGTGTTACAGAAAAATGTTGAAAATTCAGTGGGATCAAAGGATTACCAATGTTGAAGTGCTACGACGTTTAAATAAGGAGTTAGAAATTATGAACAGTATAAAAACAAGAAAACTAGAATATTTGGGTCACATTACTAGAGGAGAGAAATATGAGCTGCTGAGAGTTATTATGCAAGGAAGGATCCAAGGAAGAAGAAGCATAGGAAAAAGACGCATCTCCTGGCTGAGAAACCTTAGAGAATGGTTTAACTGTAGTTCATTACAACTGTTCAGAGCAGCAGCCAACAAAGTGACCATAGCCATTATGATATTCAACCTCCGCTAGGAGATGGAACTTTAAGAAGAAGGTCGACATTAAATTGTCCCTCTTCTTTTTTAAATCTTTTATCGAAACAGTGCCATCCTTTAATTGGCTTTTGATGCGGCTCCATGCATCGTATGTATCGTTCCTATTTTTATGGTCTGGTGCCGTCGAATTCCACAAAGTGGGTTCATTTTGGTACAGATTTAAAAAATCAAAAATTAATTCGTTGGTCCATTCCATTTTTTAGCAAAAAAATTCTAATAACAACTCAACACACTTTAGCAACACTAAATACAACTGCTGGTGTTAGCAAATAAACAATTTCTTTAACTTGCCAATCAATGCCTTGTCGTCCGTTAAAACAGTGACGCGAAAAAATATCAGTGAAGCTGGATAGCGAAAACTGACGGTGTATGAATTTCGGATTCTATGTATGTGACTCATTTAATTTGTAATTTGGCTATTGATTACATTACGTTTCTCACGTTTCTTATCACTTTCAATGTTTTCGTTAATAGCATATTATGGTGTGAAATGTGTAGTATGGACATTCCATGAAAATCTTTATTCAAAGCTAATGATATTCAAAATAATAATATACCCAAGCTAAATCTTCACAAACTCGCTACAAATGTAGTGCTTTTAAAATTTTTTATTGTTTCGAATATTTGGTTGTTACTCATAAATCAGAATTATTAATGCAATAATATTCATGAAAAGAGTTATTAAATTTTTATTAGTAGCTACTAAGAAGAATTATACATATTATGTATATTATTTTTATCAAAATGTGTTAAATTATCAATTTATAAAAAAACTGGCGTTTAACGTGTTAAAAAATCGTGACAGCGTCCACACGGGCCATTAACGCACCTTTGATCTCTACCGACTTTCGACGGATCACCACAGACGTGTCTGTGCTATCACAGACGACCACTTCCCATGGTGCGTAGTGCGAGCTGGTCCGCGTCTGTCGACGATATTACCGATTTTGAGAAGCCGTAGTTACTACGGACTAGTACGGACCAGCACAGACGCGTCTTTGCCACCACGGACGATACGCTTCCCACGGTGCGTGGTGCGAGCGGGTCCGTGTCCGTCCGCAATATTGCCGATCGTGGGAAGCCGCTATAATAAGTACGTGTACACATACATATTATAATATTATGTACCTACCATAAAAAGATAACAGAAAAAATAAATCTTTCATTATGAGTCTCTCTTTCGTCACATAGAGTTTCCGTTAAGTGATTTACAATGACGCTATGTTGATAAAACCTCAAAAATGCAACTTGAGTAATAGAAAATCATAGCACGGATAATTAGGGTTCTACTGTAAGTTAAAAGGGGACATGTGGGACAAAGGGGGTTCTACCTTCATCCTACACATACCAAACTATACCAACTTGAAGAAATGTTACTAAATAGCATATCAAGCAAATAATCTCATTATGGCTAAAATCAGACGTAACATCAAGTTTTCCCATATTGCATGATATTTACAGAAATATAGTATTGAATTTAAATAAAAGTTTTCCCCACATTAACAAATTTTTACATCATTGAACAGTCATTAGGTTTGTTCTAGCATCAGTTTCAAACGGTTTGAAACCATCAGCGAATAGTCGACCAGCGCGAGTAGATAGGGGATAGCACTGGTGACTGTATTATGTTGTCTCACTGAGCAACTAATTGCTGACGGTTTCTGACTAGTTTGACTGTTTGCTAGAACAAACCTAATATTAATAATCATATAATATGTACATATATAATTATGTAAACAAAATTACCACTGCATCTGTTTCATTAGCTAGCTTGTCTTTATTTAAACTTGTCTTTGTCTTCTATTTTACATACAAATCAACAGTTTTCCTCTAATTTAAAATGGATTTACCTCTTGTTTAAGCTCTCCAGTAAACTATTTCAGCATAATCAATGTTTTCCTTCTAAAACAATATTGTTGTCTGATTAAAATATGGAAATGTATTTCTAAACCTTATGACTTTGTATACCTATTTTTTTAAGTTGTAATTCTTTGATTTACTTACATTTCCTTCATTCCTTCTTCCAAAATGGAAATAAAATCGATAAAATCATCTTTGAAATACTTTGAATCTAATTATGTTAGGTTAAGTTAAAGCTGAAATTATAAAAATAAACATAAAAGTCAGGTGTGTTCGGAATCCAAACTTACTTTTAAGCTTATCTACCGGATAACTAACTGGAACATAAATTGACGTGAAAAGACGGGTACATTTTATCTGGCGAATAAATATTTATCCTCCAGATAGCTAACTGCCAGATAAGAGCATATTTATTCGGAGGTGAAAAGACCGGGCCTTAGTCAAACAAAAATAGTAAAGTATCAAATACTTTATACATTATCAGTTTTTGAAAACGTACACCTGTTGCCGTTTTGACTTATATAGAAATGTGTACGAGTCATAAAGTCTTTTTCTATTATTTAAAATTTTAAACTCACAAAATTCTGTGATTTATTGAATACCAGTACATTCAAGGTCATCCAATTGACTTTAACATCCAAAAGACTTTCAGTTTCAAATAGATTGTAAGATCACTTTTGAATACGTCTCTTGAGTTTTCTTCGTTTCAATTCGGATGTTTGATTGTCTATCGTGATTCGTATTTCATTACCAAGATATATGTGTATTTTCCGCAAACTCCATTTCGTAGTCGTTAATGACAATGTTTTCGCTGGGAACCAAGTTTGTCATTAGCATTATCTTAGATATGTTAATTTTTAACCAAACCTGAGAGCACACCTCTTGAAGGTCTTGCAACATTATTCTAATATCCTTTAACCCTCTAACCGTTATGACCGTCTATAGACGGTGTTAATTTTTCTAGTTAAATTCAGAATTGTCAATAAATATAGCTTAAATGATTTTTCACTCTAATGGCATATAGCATATCCCACCAGAATGAAAACAATGGGAACCTTCTCTGGTTACACCTCCGAGGCTTCTACAATTTGCAAGCCATACGGATGCTGAGACTAAGGAAGATGAGGGAATTCTACAATTTACAATTCACGTCCCATCTGCTCAGCGCGGTAAAGTTCCAACGAGACTGGTTCCCTTCATACTCCACACAGAGTAAATGTATATCAAAAATGAATAACCATTTTCAATTTCGTTGCAAAACGAAAATACAGCCGAACCATATTCCAGTCCAATCAGAGAGTGCTGCAAGCACCTCTACCGGTTTCGAAACTTATTAGTCTCTCATCAGGAGGCACATATGCTGCTCTCCCTGATCCAACCAAAACAAACCCCAGCGTGCAGTCCCGAATTGCAACGAACGAAATGGCATAGATGCCCTAGCGGCAACTGCTAGCAAAAGACTAAGTTTTCACTCTAATGGCATATAGCATATCCCACCAGAATGAAATGCTATATGCCATTAGAGTGAAAACTTAGTCTTTTGCTAGCAGTTGCCGCTAGGGCATCTATGCCATTTCGTTCGTTGCAATTCGGGACTGCACGCTGGGGTTTGTTTTGGTTGGATCAGGGAGAGCAGCATATGTGCCTCCTGATGAGAGACTAATAAGTTTCGAAACCGGTAGAGGTGCTTGCAGCACTCTCTGATTGGACTGGAATATGGTTCGGCTGTATTTTCGTTTTGCAACGAAATTGAAAATGGTTATTCATTTTTGATATACATTTACTCTGTGTGGAGTATGAAGGGAACCAGTCTCGTTGGAACTTTACCGCGCTGAGCAGATGGGACGTGAATTGTAAATTGTAGAATTCCCTCATCTTCCTTAGTCTCAGCATCCGTATGGCTTGCAAATTGTAGAAGCCTCGGAGGTGTAACCAGAGAAGGTTCCCACTGTTTTCATTCTGGTGGGATATGCTATATGCCATTAGAGTGAAAACTTAGTCTTTTGCTAGCAGTTGCCGCTAGGGCATCTATGCCATTTCGTTCGTTGCAATTCGGGACTGCACGCTGGGGTTTGTTTTGGTTGGATCAGGGAGAGCAGCATATGTGCCTCCTGATGAGAGACTAATAAGTTTCCAAACTGGTAGAGGTGCTTGCAGCACTCTCTGATTGGACTGGAATATGGTTCGGCTGTATTTTCGTTTTGCAACGAAATTGAAAATGGTTATTCATTTTTAAAAAATTCAAATTTAAAAACAAACAATATCATTTAAGCTATATTTATTGACAATTATGAATTTAACTAGAAAAATGAACACCATCTACAGACGTTCATAACGGTTAGAGGGTTAAATAATTGTCTGCCAGTCGAACTACATCGTCTGCGAAACGCAAGTTTACTAGATTTTGTCTATCTATATTTAAAGCTTTCTCCCTCCAATCAAGCATTTTAAAGGCGTATTCCAGAACGGTGACATAGTATCGCCCTGCAGTACTCCTCTGCCAATTTGTAAGGGGTTGGTATTCTCGTGTAGCTTCAGTATCATTGTGGCGTTTTTATAGATGTTGTATATTAGTTTAGTATATCGATATTCGATACGGCATACATGTAAAGCACTCAAAACTGTGTCCAGCTCAACGGTATCAAAAGCCTCATGAAAGTCCACAAAGGCAAGGACAAGTGGTCTATTGTACTCAATCGATTTTTAAATTACCATCTTTACCCGAATCCACTACGAAAACCGCCCTGTTCTATTGGTTGGTAAAAGTCCAATTTGTTTTCTAGTCTAGTGGTAATTATTCTTGTACGATGTGGCTCTAATCCTAATATTAGAAGAAAAAGCAAAAAAATCACACAAACAATTAAACAGGATAAACGAAGATATATCTGAAGTACGTAAAAAATGGGTTGAAATTGAGCAGACTATGCAGACAACAAGTGCGCAGCTAGAGAAACAAGAAAAAGTGAAGAAAAGGCAATGAATGGCTGAGGATATCCTTGACGTGATGGAAGAGCGACGGAAGTATGTACAAAAACAAAAACGAACGAAAGTATCGAAAAATACACAAAAAATAAAGACAAAAGTCAAAGTAGATAAAGAGGGATGAGGGATGTTTGTCAAAAAAATGCAAAGAAATTAAGCAATATGAAAAGAAAAACCATTACCAAAACATGCACAAGAAGATTAATGAAAATAAAGGAAAATACAACAGCTCAGAAATGGATGTACTTGATACCAACGGAATTCTAATCTCAGAACCGACAAAGATTCTAGAAACATGGAATCAATATTTTGAAAATCACTTTGCTTCAGACAGCCCTAATAATTACTCAATTGAAGTCACAGAAAACAGTCCTTTTATTCTTAATTCAGAGGTATAAAAAGCAATACGGTCCCTCAAAAATAACAAATCTCCAGAACCTCACAATATTCAAGCTGAAGTGCTAAAGCTCTTATGCGAAACGGACAATAATTCATTTCTAGAAACACTCTTTTTAATAATATACGACATCGGCAGAATTGCGGAAAATTGGTTACAATCAACCTCCGTGGCCATACCTAAAAACCAAACACTAAATTGTGTGACCAATATAGACTGAAAAGCCTAATTAATCATTAATTTCATCCTACGTATTCATAGGCGAAGCAACGAAGTACTAAAAAGTCCAAAACCTAGGAATTTTGTGCAGTAAGATGAATCGTCATGCAACTTTTTGCATTCGATTCGAGAGAGTTTCAGGCAACTTTGTGAACTAAATTGATCTCCGGCAAAAAAAATGTTGTGCATAAGAAAATGCATTTCCAAAGTGCATCTCGAAGAGATGGAAAATGAAAAATTTAGAACTCAGGAAATATTGACGGAAATCAGGTCAATTTTTATACTTGGGGGTTTTGCAGGTCACTGAACACGAATTTCATGACGGCGATAGTCTTCGAGGTACCTGGTACCCAGGGTGGAACTCGCCGCCTGGGACGATCGAATAAATCGCGGGACAATCGAATAATTATTAACAAAATGAAGATTGGAAAAAAAAACTGAAAAATACATGTTCAATATTTTTCAAAAATCTATCGAATGACACTAAACACGACCCTCCCACTCTACCCCCTGGAGGTAGGGTGGAGGTAACTTTAAAATCTTAAATGGAAACACTAATTCGTTATTGCAGATTTGGATTGATTACGTAAAAATAAGGAACTTATATTCAAGACATTTGAATTCGAATTGTGAATAGATATCGCTTTAATCGGAAAAAACGATTTAACGTGATACCATAGGTAAATTATAGAAACGGTATAATATCTCGAGAAATACACTTCCAAATAAAAATCCCAAAAAATACGTGTTTAATATTTTTCAAGAACCTACCGAAGAACATCAAACACGACCCTCCACTCCACCCCTGAAGGTGGGGTAGGTGTAACTTTAAAATCAAATAGGAATCCCCATGTTTTATTGCAGATTTGGATTCCTCATGAAAAAATAAGTAACTATTATTCGAAACATCTTTTAGAATTGTTGATAGATGACGCTAATAAATAGTGTCTTTTCGATTATAGCGCCATCTATCCATAATTCGAAAAAATGCCTCGAATAAAACTTACTTATTTTTACGTAAGGAATACAAATCTGCAATAAAAAATGGGGGCTCCTATTTAACCCGGCATTCAACAGGTGGTCTTTTTTGCCACTAACAGACAGGTGGAGTGTGACAAACCCCAGGAATTGAAAGAGTTAAAAATTCTCAAAAATCTCTTTACGTTTAGTTATCTGTGATGTCTGGAACGTCAACATCTTAAAGCTGGTCAGGATAGTCACTATTTACACTAACATTGTCTATTTCTTCACTTACTTCCGAACTACTCTTGTCATTACATTCGTCACTGTCTACTTCATCCCATAAGACCTGAAGGCGTATTTTTTCTCGATCTTAATTAATTTTAGCTTAGACTAATAACAACCGCAGGAAACAATTCGTGTAATCATAAATAATGAAATAAATAAAGAAAACGTGCCGAAAGCCTTAGAATTCGTGGGTCGGGGAGAAGTGGGAAATCGTGATTAGAGAAAAAGAAATGGATAAAGGGGCTAGACAAGGACATGAAGAAGCCCTTCTAATCAAAACTGGAGGGAAGAAATATACCGACGTCTTGAAGGCAATGAACCAAAAGATCGATATAGGAAAAAATAGGAATTAAAGTAGACAGGATGAAGAAGACAGACGGGGGGGGGGGATATCCTCGTAAAATTAAAGGGGGAGGGAGCTGCTGAAAAGCTAAGGAAGGAAATGGATACTAGAATGTCCAGCATGAATATGGCAATTAGGAGGAAGGAGCATAACTTCACGATTACTAAACTGCACCCAGGGGTCACAAAAGACATATTGCACGATACAATTAATGTCTATACGGGAATACCCAAAGAAGAGGTAAGTATAAAAAAGCTTAGAACAAATGGACAAGGGGAGCAGGTTGCCACTATAGCCGTGCGCCCTACAAAAGCGGAGCAGCTACGCAAATATAATGCGAAAGTGATAGGCTGGGTGTCATGCCCTATAATGCAAAGATACACCCCCACAAGTGTCTTCACTATGGACACAACACCTACGAATGTAAGGGGTAGAGCAGGGTAGCGTGCTGCTACAACTGCTACTGTCTAACCTGTAAAGAAGACGGACACAGGATGGAGCGTATGCACTGCCCAGCCTATAGCGCGTGGGTGTACGGCAGGGGAAGAGATGGGGAACTGCAGAAGGGTGCGTAGTGAGAAGAAAAATAAAAATAAAAGTGAAAATGTGAGAGGTTGCTTTCCGGAGAACGGGAGTGGGCCTGTATACAGTCCACCAGTGAAACAGGAAGCCACCTCTCACAGAGTTTCGCGAAGAATAGACTGTATTGAAAATCAAACACCCCATTATTTTATCTATACAAATTTTGTTTATATATTTCATTTATTTATTTTAGTTATTTCATTTTATTTATTCTATTTACTTATTTATATAATTTATTTATTGAATAATTTTATTTATACAAATTTTAACTATTTTACCAACTTATTTATTTTATTTATATATATTTATTTATTTATTTTAGTTTGTAGGAATTTTAATTCAGTAGACAGACGCAAATCCGTTGCAGATACGACCTCAGGGAACTGAACCAAAGTGGACCTCAAGGATCAACCTGGTGTACGGATTTTGCAGGTAAACGTGGGCAGGGCGCGCTGAGCACCCTGCCATGGATAGCCCAGGCTGGCCTCCAAGTATTAAACAACGATAAACCTACATTCGTAAGGGGGGCCAACAAATCACATATTGACGTCACGTTCGCAAGCGAAGGGCTATCCAGAAAGGTGCACGGATGGGACGTCCTCGACGATCAATTATTTACCTACCACCGTTACATACAATATGAGATGAAGGTTAAAGGGGGATTAAAACGGACGATAAGTCACACAGAATCATACTTCAATAAAAGCAAGTACCTATCGGAGGTCAGAAAAATAAACGAAGAAGAGATTTCTGACTTTGACCAACTGAGAAGAGCTTTACAGAATGCAACAAAGTTGGCCACCGTTAAGAAGAAAAACGATAAAAAATCCCCCTACTGGTGGACGGATGAGCCAGAAGGTTTACGGGAAAGATGCCTCAGAGCTCGAAGGAATTACACGAGAAGCCAGGTCAACGTCGAGCTCAAAGAAATATATAAAGATTTAAAGAAAACATTAAATAATAAAATAAAACGAGAGAAAAAGGAAAAGTGGCAGACCCTGATAAAAGCACTGGACGAGGATATATGGAGCGACGCATACAGGATTACAATGAAAATCGTGAAGATAATGGCCACATATAGACTCGACGAAGACCAGCGAATGGAATCAGCTGAGCTCCTCTTCCCCACTAAGAAACCACAGAATTTTATTAAGGTATTTCCTACTATGATCGAGGAGTTCACGGAAGAGGAAGTAAAAACCGCTGGTCAGGAAAGGAAGACAGGAAAAGCTCCCGGCCCTGACGGGCTGCCACCAGAGCCAATAAAGATTATAGCAACGGAGAAATCAGGTTTGATCAGAAAAATATGTAATAAGCTACTGACGAAACAAGAGTTTCCCAGGGACTTAAAGGAAGCGAACTTGGTTCTATTCCTAAAGCCTGAGAAACCCCCTGATTCACGAACTTCTTATCGGCCAATATGCCTCCTGGACTGCCTTTTTAAGTTCTATGAAGGACTTATCAAGAAGAGGCTGGAAGGCATGTTGGAAGATGAGAGAGTTCTATCTAGTCAACAATATGGGTTTAGAAAAGGTAGATCTACAGTCGATGCCGCTACCTGGATAAGGGATGCGGCTAAGGCAAGCAAGAAAAGATGGGTGGTCCTTGTTCTGTTGGACATCAAAAACGCTTTTAATTCAGCAAACTGGGGCCTCATAGTGAACCGAATAGGCGAATGTGGGGCTCCGGAATATTTGTCCAACATAATTAAGAACTATCTATCTGAATGATCCGTATGCATATCGAAGAAGAAAAAGAAACAAATGACCGAGGGAGTACCCCAGGGGTCAGTCCTGGGACCCTTACTTTGGAATATATTATACAGGGTGTTCCGAAAAGATTGGTCATAAATTATACTACAGATCCTGGGGTCAAAAATACGTTGATTGAACCTAACTTACCTAGTACAAATGTGCACATAAAAAAGTTATAGCTCTTTGAAGTTACAAAATAAAAATAAATTTTTTTCAACTCATCGAAAACTATTAGAGATTTTTTATTGAAAATAGACGTGTTGCATTCTTATGGCAGGTACATTTTAACAAAAAATTACAGTGAAATATGTGCACCCAATAAAAATTTTATGGGGGTTTTGTTACCTTAAACCCCCCTAAACTTTTGTGTATGTTCGTATTAAATTGTTGTTAAAGTATTATTAGTTAAACACAGCGTTTTTAAAATTTTTTTACCTCTGAGTACTTTCTCGAAAAGTTAGCTTTTATCGAGATATTTTGAATATTTGTCAAATCCACCACCTATTTGTATATGGTTAAGTACGATTATAGAGACCTGGTAATAATATGAAAAATCTATAATTTATATTTTTATAATATAAAAATATACTAACAGACAAAAAAGTTTTAAAACACTATGTTTAACTATTGGTACCGCAATAAAAGTTTAATTGGAACGTACACAAACATTTGGGGGATTTAAAGGAACGAAACCCCCATACAATTTTTATGTAAACATATTAAAAAAGAAGCCGCATCTCGATAAAAACTGGTTTATCGAACAAAGGCTAAGAGGCAAAAAAGTTTTAAAAATATTGTGTCTAACTATTGATATCACAATAACAATTTAATTGGAACGTACTGTGGCGTTATTACTGTACTGATTTATTTATTTGTGAACTATTACGCGAATTGACTTTTAATTATTATTAAATAAATAAAAGACTTACTTGAAATTGTTTAATTTATAACACTTACAATTTAACACTTAATTTTACAACAATATATCTAATTTATTTTACACTTACATACTAACTTATTTAATTCATTTGCAAATATTTATTTATCTGCTTTAAAAATACATTTCAAACCCGTTCACAAAAACGTAACAATATAATATCGCGTCAAAATTAGTAACTGACTGGCCTGCGGACGAATTTCGGTTCTTTATATATACTTCGGCAGCGCTCGCCTCGAACGCCCTGGTAAGGTCTGGCCTTTTCTCGTAACGCCGAGAAGCTTCGGAAATAAATAGGCCGGGTTGTGAGCAGCATCATAAATAATGTCACATTGCCCCCTCCTTAAAAGATGGTTCCTCCTGGAACCTTGGCGGGACTCGAACTGGATGCTGGTATCTGCAACTGGACCCTCTTTTACAACTCCCAGTTGTAAAAAAGTGACAGGGAACGGTCTTCGCTCCGCACCAGTAACTATGCGGATTTCAAGAGACTAACACCTGGACCTCGGTGTCTTGGAAAATTTCTTCCACCATATTTCGGATAACTCTCCAGTCTAATTGGCTGCATTCTAACTTTGGAATGGCTAACTTTTGCACGTCGGACTCCAACACGTGCTCTCTCAATTGAATTAATGCATCCCATATATCTTGGCAGGTAGGTTGGTCATGGACAGTGTCTTTTGTTACCAGATAGAATAGGTAACGTGATGCATCTTGGAGTTTCAATGCTTTGCCAGGAGCTGGCAGTTGGCATTGAAGTTCTGCAACTCGACCAAACTTTCTTCGGAAGGCGGATGCCAACCCTCGTGCGTCTTTGATACTGGCCGGGATGGTATGGGCCAGTGAATAGTCATCGGGAAGTGCGAGTAGATCTCGCTTTTCTTCAGTGGTAACACCATGTCTCGCTTTACCGGTACCTCCGTAAGCCCCCATGAACTCTTCAAACGTGAGGTCAGGTATTTCTCGAACTTGGTTGACTTCTACTTCTTCATCTACGTCGTGGTCTCCCTCGTACGGCGCCAACCGGTTATGGTGGACTATCATCGGCTTTCCCCTAGGAATCTTGCTTATTCGGTAGATAACGTCATTAATTTTCTTGACAATGAGGTACGGACCTTCCCAGAACTGCTGCAACTTGGGAGAACAACCTGTTCGCTTCTTTGGAGTATAAAGCCAGACTTTGTCGTTCTCCTTGAAACATCCCCTCTCGGCTTGGGTATCGTATCGTTTCTTCATTCGGTCTCTAGCGATCTGAAGATTAGAACGGACCAACTCATGTATATCGTCCATTCTTCTTCGTAATTCATTCAGGTAATCCTCACCAGCAACATCTTCTCCAGGTCGACATCCAAACACTAGATCACAGGGTAGACGCATCTCACGTCCAAATAGGACTTTTGCTGGTGTTTGGCCAGTTGATTCATTAACAGCAGATCTATAGGCCATTGCGAAGAACGGAAGTTACTGGTCCCAGTCTCGTTGATGATTGGACACCATCTTTGTCAAATACTTGCCGACTGTCCTATTCATACGCTCCACCATTCCATCCGATTGCGGGTGATAGGCCGTGGTTCTTGTCTTCTTCATGCCTAGTTTATCACAGATTCCTTGAAATAGATCGCTCTCAAAGTTCCTTCCTTGGTCACTATGGATCTCCAGAGGTACTCCAAATCGGCTGATGCAGTCTTTGATTAACACATCTGCAATAGTGGCGGCCTTCTGGTCTGGAATTGCGTAGATCTCCACCCACTTCGTGAAGTAATCCATTACCACCAACAAGTATTTGCATCCATTGTCACTTTCTGGAAATGGCCCGGCAATATCCAAAGCTATTCTTTCAAACGGACTTCCAACATTGTACTGTCTCATAGGAGCCTTTCTTTTCCGGTAGGGTCCGTTACTTGTAGCATAGGTAGTACATATCTTACACCAGTCCTTCACATCGTCGGAACTATTCATCCAATAAAATCGTTCCCCAATTCTCTGAAGGGTCTTCTTTGAACTGAACTGACGAAGTACTTCGGCTACTCTGCTCTTTGGAATCACCAACTGTGTTCTCCTCACTGAACCATCATCATTTTCTATTACTCGTTTAAGCAAGCTGTCTTCCAAGATAAATGAGTTCCACTGGGCCCAATACGTCTTAACTACTGAGCCTAGGCTTGATATTTCTTGCCAAGATGGTCGACGATTTTCTTCTTTTCATTTTCGAATCTTCTGTAAAACTGGATCTTTTTCTTGTTCTTCCTTGATCTTGGTAGGCGTCCACTCGTCGTTGACCACTGTTGTTCTTAGTACTGCTGCTTCCTTTGACTCTGTTTTGTTGCAATGGGGACATTCTGCTGGACACGGTCTTCTAAATAGAGAATCGACGTTCCTGTGGCTAACTCCGGTCCGATGCACGATCTTGAAATCATATTCTTGAAGTCGCTCAATCCATCTGGATATCTGACCCTCTGGATTCTTAAACTGCATTAACCATTTAAGGGCGGCATGGTCGGTTCGGATTAGAAACTTCCTTCCGTAGAGGTATTGATAGAAGTGTTCCACTGATTTTACTACTGCTAGAAGTTCTCTTCTCGTGACGCAATAATTTCGTTCAGGTTTTGAAAGCGCTTTACTAAAATATCCAAGGACTCGTTCCTGTCCTCTTTGAATCTGTGACAGCACTCCTCCTATTCCCACATTACTTGCATCCGTATCTAAGATGAACTCTCCTTCTGGCAGTGGATACCCTAATATTGGCGCTGTAATTAAATGCCTCTTCAAAGTTTCAAAGGCCGTTTGGCAGTCTCCATCCCAGCAATAATCCCTTGCTTCCTCTGTAAGTCACGTTAATGGCTTAGCAATAGCTGCAAACTTCTTAATGAATCTCCGGTAGTATGTACATAGTCCCAGAAAACTTCTCACTTGATGTTTATCAGTTGGTTCAGGCCATTCCTTAATGGAATCGATTTTTCCTTTATCCACGGCCGCTCCTTCTTTGCTGACTATATGACCTAAATAATTGACTTTACTTTGAAATAGCTGGCATTTCTTGGGGTTTAACATTAACTGGGCAGATTTAAGTCGATTAAAAACGTCTTCTAAATTCTTCAGATGGTCTTCAAACGTCTCCCCCAAAACGATTATGTCGTCTAAATACACCAGGCACGTTTTCCAAGATAACCCTCACAACACATTTTCCATAAGCCTCTCAAACGTCGCAGGAGCATTACAGAGTCCAAACGGCATAACGTTGAATTCCCATAATCCAGATCCTGTCGTGAAGGCCGTCTTCTCCTTGTCCACTGGATCCATTTCTACATGCCAATACCCAGACTTCAAGTCCAACGTAGAAAACAATTTATTTCCAGCTAATGTGTCCAACGTGTCGTCGACCCGAGGCAGAGGATAACTATCTTTCTTGGTAACATTGTTCAACAAACGGTAGTCCACACAAAACCTCGTAGTTCCATCTTTCTTCTTGACCAGGACCACTGGAGAGACCCATGGGCTCGTAGAAGGTTCTATCACCCCGTCTTTCTTCATTTCTTGAACAATCCTTTCAGCTTCCTCTCTCTTCGCCTGTGGTAATCGTCGAGCTGTTTGACGAATTGTCCTAGCGGTACCAGTGTTAATTTTATGTTTGACAACTGTCGTTCTTCCTGTCTTTCCTCCTTTCGGTACGAATATGTCACGATATTGTCGAAGAAATTCCCTTAATTTCCTTTTCTCCACTTGATTTAGAGATTGGCCTGCAACTGCAACCACTTGGTCGAACTTGTCGTTGGAATTATCTGATGTTGTTGTCTGACGGATTATGGACGTCACAAGTACACAAGTTCCTACTTTTGTCTCCTTCTTGATGGTCACCGGGTAGTCATTGACATTAATCAATCTCACGGGAATTTCTTTAGCAGAAGTAACCTATTCCTTTCCAATTATGATTCCTCGGCCAACCTCCTCGTCGTGGTTCCATGGCTCCATCATAACAGGTGTTCCTTCTTCTACAATTCCCTGTAGCCGCGCTACGATGATCGTTTCACTCATCGCAGGCACAACTGTATCTTCTTTAATGGCTGTTAGCACAGTGCTGTCATCAAGTGGATGAAGAAATACCTCCTCGTTGCCAACTTTGATTACCCTATTCTTAAAATCCAGTTGAAATCCATGCAAATTCATTACGTTCATTCCTAATATAACATCTTCTTCGATGTCTGCAACGATGACAGTATGGACGAACTTTTCTGCTCCAATCCCTAATTGTATCTGGATTTCTCCGTGGGTGTTGGCATTTTCACCTGTGGCAGTCCGCAGTCGCAACCTCGTTGGTACGAGTTTCTTACGGCTGTTTACAACTGACGGTCGTATAATAGTCCTGGTCGCTCCGGTATCCACCAACTATGTATACTTTTTACCATTTATTTCTCCATCTACATATACACTATCTTCACGACATTTCAAAGAAGCTATTAGTATGAGAGGGTCTTTGGAAAAGTTGTGGGTCGAAGCTGCCCCCCTAAGGCCGACCCGTTCTAGTTTTCCTGTTGGTGAGTCTCTTGACTGTTATTGTACCTAGGGTACTTACATGAACTCCGTACGTGTCCCATTTCACCACAATTCCAGCACCTTATGGTCTTTGTTTTCTTGTATGAAATGCCCTTTATCATATTGACAATCTACTCTAGTTTGTCTTCATCCTCTTCCTCTTTCACAATCCTAACTTTACTGTACCCGCCCGAGGCCTGGGTAGCTGATTCGTATTCGAGGGCGGCAGACAAGACATCAACCAGCGTCTTGTGACGAGCTAATCGCAGTGTTCTTTGCATTTCATGATCACGAAGGCCATCAATGAATGTTTGAACAGCCAACTTTTCCATCATGTCTTCGGGAGCTGTTAGATATGCATACCGTACTAACCTGGCAATATCGACCTCGTATTCTTGAAGAGCTTCATCTTTCTTTTGTCTTCGATTTTTAAACTGCGACTGATAGACATGCTCTAAATGTTCGTGCCCGTATCGCATATTCAGTCTCTTTTTAAGCTGCTCGAAGTCATCTGTCTCCTCTACGGCTATGGTCTGGATGACATCCAAAGCGTCGCCTCGAAGAGCAATAGTGAGGTTTACAGCTATTTCTTTTTCGGACCATCCGTTCGCTCTGGCTGCCGATTCGAACTGTTTCATGTAGTTGTTCCATGATGACTTTCCGTCAAAATTTGGCACCTTAACACGAGCAAGACTCACACTCCCTTCAACTATCGACTGTGGCTCCAATTTGTATTTGGTTTCATCATTTTTAATGTCTGTTAAGATGGGTTCCATACCTTTGTCTACTTTTTCCATTTTCTCCATTTTCTTTTCTATTTCCTTGATCTTTTCTTCAGAAGTAGATTTTATGGACGATATCTTGTCGTCAAAATCCGAAGTGACTTTAGAGATTTCGTTAGTCATCTTGTTTTCAAGGGATGAAATATCACCCAAAACTTTCGAAACTTTGTTCTCTAACGATATAATGTCTGTAGAAACTTTCAAAACATCCGAGGAAACTTGGGAGATTTCACCAAAAACCTTTTTCTCTAATGATGTAATGTCTGTAGAAACTTGGGAGATTTCACTAGAAACTTTGCTCTCTAACGACGTAATGTCTGTCGAAACTTGGGAGATTTCACTAGAAACTTTGCTCTCTAACGATGTAATGTCTGTCGAAACTTTCAAAACATCCGAGGAAACTTGGGAGATTTCACTAGAAACTTTTTTCTCTAATGATGTAATGTCTATAGAAACTTGGGAAATCTCTTTAGAAATTACTGACGAAATTAAAGCAGCATGCTTGTCCTCAAACACGTAGGTTTCTGGATCATGACCCTCTTATTTTAGTGCGTTCTTCAGACGTTCAACTAGATCAGCCTTTTTCCCAGTAGAACTCAGGTCCCTTTCTTCCAATTCAAGTCTCAGGTCTGCAATTGTTAGCTTACACAAGGAAGGCATGATCACACACTTTATTTATTACGATTTATATTTAGTTATTATTAAAGATTCCACACTGTATTAAACCGAGCTTATATTACTTATTTATTTTTTATCCACTTCTGACCCATTTGTGGCGTTATTACTGTACTGATTTATTTATTTGTGAACTATTACGCGAATTGACTTTTAATTATTATTAAATAAATAAAAGACTTACTTGAAATTGTTTAATTTATAACACTTACAATTATTTAACACTTAATTTTACAACAATATATCTAATTTATTTTACACTTACATACTAACTTATTTAATTCATTTGCAAATATTTATTTATCTACTTTAAAAATACATTTCAAACCCGTTCACAAAAACGTAACAATATAATATCGCGTCGAAATTAGTAACTGACTGGCCTGCGGACGAATTTCGGTTCTTTATATATACTTCGGCAGCGCTCGCCTCGAACGCCCTGGTAAGGTCTGGCCTTTTCTCGTAACGCCGAGAAGCTTCGGAAATAAATAGGCCGGGTTGTGAGCAGCATCATAAATAATGTCACAGTACACAAAAGTTTGGGAGGGGTTTAAGGGAACAAAACCACATAAAATTTTTTTGGGGTGCACAAATTTCACTATAATTTTTTGTTAAGATTCTCCCGCCATAAGAATTCCACATGCCTATTTTCAAAAAAAAATCTCTGATAGTTTTCGAGATATAGGAAAAAATTAATTTTCATTTTGTAAATTTAAAGGGCTATACCTTTTTTTCTGTGCATATGTGTACTAAGGTAAGTTAAATTCAATCAACATATTTTTGACCCCAGAATCTATGGTACTCGTATAATTGATGACCAACCTTTTCGGGACACCCTGTATAACGGGGTACTGGAAATTAACAAGAGAAGAGGAGTTAGAGCGATAGCATACGCGGACGATCTAGCCTTACTGGTTGAAGATCGTATGAGTCGGGGTATAACGGAAAAAGTAAATAAAGCGATAGAGAAGACTGCGGCGTGGATAGAGAAAAACGATTTAAAATTAGCAGTAGACAAAACCGAAATAATAATCTTGAGGGGACCAAGAAAAAGAGATAATACAGCTTTCAGATATCAAGGCTCCGAAATAAGACCCCAACGGACAATAAGGTATTTAGGCATAACTTTGGACGAGAGATTTACATTTGGACAACATGTGATAGAAGGATATCGAAAAGCGGAGGAGAGGACCTCAACCCTGAATAAACTAATGCCAAATATAGGGGGGCCCGGACCCCAGAAGAGGCTAATGATGTTACAATCAATACTATCCATAATATTATACGGGGCCCCAGTGTGGCATGAGGTCCTCCGGATGAAAAAGTATAAAGACATGCTTCTAAGGGCTCAAAGGAAACCCCTGATCAGAGTGTGCAGCGCGTACAGGCCTGTATCAACCATTGCCTTACAGGTGGTGGCTGGTTCTCTGCCGGTGCACATCTTGGCCAGGGAGACAGTCCAAATGTACCGAAAGGGCAACGGGGCGATAGGTTCAGGGCCAATGGAGAGAGCTAGAAGTTTAGAGACGTGACAGAGGGAATGGGCAGCCGAAGTCGGATGGGCCGCCTGGACGAGATCCCTGATCCCGGATGTAGTGAGGTGGTACGGATGTCGGCATCGGCGCGTCAACTACTGCTTTACACAGTTTCTGACGAGGCATGGATCGTTTCGAAAAGATACCCACCATATTGGGAAAACTAGGGACGATCTATGTCGCGAATGTGGTGTGGTGGATGACGCGCGGCATGTCGTGTTCTTATGCCCTGCGAATCGCGCGGGGCGTACCGAGCTGCAGCTGGGACTGGGATCTCCCCTAGGCGAGCCTCATGACCTGATCGATAGAGCTATCGACAGCAAACGAGACTTTGAGCTGATCATTGCCTTCGTCACAAAGACAATAAAGCACAAAGAAGAAAAAGAGAGGCGGCTGCAAGCGCGATGACCGCTTTATATTTATTTTTCTTAAAATGTGTTTGTGTTGTGATCGGGCAGCCAGCGGGGGGTGGACCCTTTATATCCAAACCAAGCTGACTGCCTATTTTTATTTACTTATTTTATTTTTAATATTTTTCGTTATTTATTTTATCGTATTTTTATTTATTTATCTATTTAATTTTATTTATATAAGTTTATATTTCTTTCGAACAATTTTTATTTTTCGGTTTTTCCTGTCTATGTGTTCTATCTTTTCTTTCTTCTCTGTCCTTTCTTTGTTTCTTTCCTTTATCTTTATGTCTTTTCTCTTCTGTCAGTGTATCTCTGCTCTTTTCTTCTCTTTTTCCTCTTTTTCACTCTCGTTTCTCCCTTTGTGTTATGTCTTGTATCGTTTTCTGGGACAGTCAGTGGGGAAGGACCTTTTACATCCGACCTACGCAGATTGTCCCATTTTAATTTCTGAATTGAATGGGTGGATGAGTAAGCGTGCACAGATGAAATGAATGATTGGAGTTGAATGAGAGAAAGTATGAAGGGGCGGACGAGAAAGAGTGCATAGATAAAAGTACAAACGACTGGAGTTGCTCGTAACTGCCAACTGACATCTTCTGGTTGTTTCCATCCGGGATTGGGGGCCACTTTGTCGCCCTACCTGCGCACGGGTTGCGCCAGACGGTCGCTTCGCTGACTGGCCTGGTGCGGGGCGTGGGCGGGGGGTCGACCCGGTGGCCGACTGCTCCGTGGAATACACGCTAGGAGTACCGGAGGGGAGATATGGGTAAGGTCGACGGGTCAGATATGCTCGCTAAGAGCGGTCCCAGACCCGTCGGTTGGAGACAAGAGGAGGTGGGTTTAGTCGGTAGGCGGCCCATGATACAGATAGGACGGACCGAATCCGACACACCTGGGACGCCTTCCCAGACGATGTTGCGAAGTTTCCCACCTCCAAAAAAAGCTTAGACTAATAAAAAAATATGTTAAAATCTGTAATAAGTATTATTCACTTGTCTATACTTAGTTATTTATAGGAGTAAAAAAAAATAAAGACAATTCTGCAGAAAGTACAAAATCAGAAACGTGGGGCGTGACCACTTTCAATCCAAATGTACTTGCTGAATCTAAACAGACGAATAAAAACTATGTGTCATCGCATAGATGAATATACAATAAAAAACTATCTAGCCTCTGTGGCCACTACATGCAAAATTTCCTTATAGTAGGGGAGTAAAGTATGCTAAATTTGCAGTCACTCGAGCGTTATGGGGACCAATTGGGTTGTGATTATTAGGTCCTAAAATTAGAAAAAGTTAAGTAAAATTTTTTATTTTAGTGGGCGCTTCTCTTTTTTTAGTTTAATTTTCCATTTCCAACAATCGTTTTTTCCGATTATAGCGCCATCTATCCATAATGCGAAAAAATGTCTCGAATAACAGTTGCCTATTTTTACGTAAAGAATCCAAATCTGCAATAAAAATTTGGGGGTACCATTTAAGATTTTAAAGTAACCCCCCACCCGCCCCCGTGCGGGGTCGTGTTTGATACCATTCGATAGATTATTCAAAAGTATTTTGAAAGTGTATTTTGCAGTTTTTCGATCTGATGTTCATTTTGCGAAATATCGCAGGGTTTGTAATTAAAATTTTAAATTTACCCCCCACCCCTCTCCGTGGGGGTCACGTTTAGTACTATTCGAAAGATCTTTGAAAGTATTGAAGACATATTTTTTAGTTGTTCGATCTGACGTTAATTTCGCGAACTATTCGCTTTTCTTTTGTGAAACCTTTTGGCTCACCCATTTCCTTACGCCCAAATTGTCAGATTTTTGAAATATACACTCTCTTGCATGTACTTAACTTACCTTATCTTAATTTGACAATTTCGAGTATTTTTAACCATAGATATTTTTTTCGGGCCCCCCTTAAAGAACCCCCCTGTGTTAAGAGCCAATATATGGTAGAGGTTCATCTGCAGGGTACCAGGTTTCTCCCATATGAAAATCTGACGCGCTCGAGTAACTGCAAAAATCCCCGCATGGGCTCCCCTACCATTATATTTAGGAGCTTCAGCATTGTTGGGATGTACCACACCCCACCTGTCGGATGCCGGGTTAAGATTTTAAAGGGGGTTGTCCCCCCATTCCATCTCCAGGGGGTGGAGTGAAGAGTCGTGTTTGACTTTCTTCGATATTTTTTTGAAAAATATTAAACACTTATTTTTTGCTCTTTTATTTGGAAAGTGTATTTCTCGAGATATTAGACTGTTTCTATAATTATTTACCTATGGTATCATAATAAATCTTTTTTTTCCGATTATATCGCTATCTATTCACAATTCCAAAAAAATGTCTTGAATATAAGTTACTAATTTTTACGTAAGCAATCCAAATCGGCAATAAGCAAGCAAGCAATTTGATTCAACTCGACCTATAGGAGATGTTCACCCTATCGAAAAAGTACATTCGGGTGTAACAATCCATTGGGGCGAGGTGTTTTGACCCGAGTAAAACAGGGATCACCCCACCTCGCTCCAATGCCCAGGCCATCCCTTCCCCCCCCCAGATACAATTTCCCACTTATTGGGTTTACTTAAAATTTGTTTATCACAAGATTTCTTTTCTTTTAACAACATTATTTATAGACAGGCACAAGGCCTTGCAATGGGAAATCCATTACCACCTTTTCTAGCAGATCTGTTCCTTAACAACCTTTAGATTAATATCTTTGATAATAATTCTTCAAACCACAATCCTTTACAAAAAATCTTGTATTGATTTAGATATGTGGATGATGTGTTGGCTATTATAGAAGGAAATTCCTCAAATGCAGAAATATTCTAGTTTCACTCAATAATTTACATCCAGCCGTAACTTTCACTTTAGAAACAGAGTCTAACAATTCTATTCATTTTCTAGACTTAACATTGACTAGAATAGAGAACAAATTAAGTTTTTCAGTCTTTAGAAAACCAACTCAGACTGACCATGCTATCCCTAGATCTTCGAATCATCCTTTTCAACAGAAGATGTCTTCTTTTTATTGCTATATCCATCGTTTACTTACCTTACCATTATCAGATACAAATTTTACTTCTGAATTGGATATTAGTAAACAACTTGCACATAGTAACGGTTACTCCCCTACTTTGGTTGATAACATTCTCAACAAATTAAGGAATAAAAGAAACAGATCTCTAGCTTATATTGCGACCCCAGACAACTCCAACTCAGCAGTTATGTATAGATCTGTATCATACATAGGTTATCCTTCAGACAATATAGCAAAAATCTTAAATAACATTCCTAACTTAAAACTTTCATTTAAATGCAAAGATAACATCAAGTCAATTTTCTCTCATACTAAAGACAAAATTAAAAAAACTTTAAAAAGTGGCATTTATAAATTGTCATGTGGTGAATGCCCTGTGACTTACGTGGGTAGAACGATGCGACCTTTGGATACTCGTATCAAAGAGCATCTGTCAAAGATCGATAAATCTAGCTTTGGTCATCACTTACATGCATCGAAACATAGCTTTAGTCTACAAAGAGATAGTAGGATCTTACACAGCATACCTAATAATATCTATACCAAAATGAATCTACTAGAAGATCTAGAAATAAGTAGAGAAATGAAAAGAAACCCTCAAAACTGTGTTAACACCCAGATTCAATTAAATTGTAAATTTGATCCTATCTTTAAGAAATTTCTTTAATAATTTTGGTTTAGTATACAGTATACCCAACAATTTATGAAAGTTTTTTGAACATTACTTTTAGGTATTCTTGAGTTTTCGTTCATTTTTTACATATTTTTAAACAAATAAATATTTGTTATTTGTCTGAATTAATCAATACGATTTTTTAAAAAAATTTTAAATAACAGCTTTCGAACTCTGAGCTTGTCAAATGATATTTCTCCTAGGTATGATTTCATCTAACTTCTTATACACTTGGTCGAACTATAACATTTTGTTTTTGGGAGAATTTTGATAACTTATAATATACACGTTAACATTTCACTTCAATCGTAATAATAGTAATCTTTTGAAAATTTAACTTTAAAATTTAGTATCTTAACTTTAAATTCATTTAACCTATACATGGCTTTTTAGTCATTTTCAATTTTTTAATTAATATTTATGAATATAGAGGTCGCTTAAGATTGTAGTTCCTTCTTTACCATTTTAATAAATGACAGTCTTCCTCAGCTGATCTGCTGTTCACGTGGGCTCAAAATGGTCTGACTCAGCCATGTTGTCTTTATAAATTAATAAAAGAATTTAGATGTGATTCTATTCACTGTAAAGGGTTATACCCTATATCTGTGGCTTTTGCCCAGTATTCATGTTTTTTGTTGTGTTGTTGAGCAATTGCTCTTCTATGAAGGTATTTTAAGAGGACGTAAGTTTTTCACTCATTTTTTTATATGAAAAAAATCTTATCTTAAATATGTCCTTTTAGGAAGCTCTGATGATGGCACGTTATGTGTTGAAAGTACTTAGCTGATATAAAAAAAAATATATATTTTTTACACACTATCAAAAGTTTTTTGAAAACATACACCTGTTTGCCGTTTTGACCTATTTAGAAGTGTGTACAAGTCTTACAGTCTTTTCCAATTTATGTATTTTGTACCCGAAACAAAAATAGTTTAAATAAAATATGTATTGTTGTGGCTGGTTCATGTATACTAGGCCTTGGGCCCGCATATAAAATTATTATTTATGACCACACCGTTGAAACTTTTTGTACTTGTTATTTGGATGGAGTCGGACAAATTTTGAGCTTGGCGCATTATGGTAGTGGGGCGTTTGTCTGTCAAGCGGTGACGAAGTTGTCAATTTTATGCAAGAAAAAAATTTATTACCACATTGGTCATTCTATTTTAATCAATGGATTTTATCATATAAACAACGAAAACAATTTTGTCGGACAAAAATATTGGGGCATATGACGCGTCGGACACGCTAAATATGTCAAATTTATGAAAATAATAAATTTATTACCACATCGATAATTTTAACGGTATCTATCATAAAACCTTTTTACAATAATGTGGTAACCTTGTCGGACAATTTTCACGGGGCATATGCGCAGTCGGACGCGCCGAAGATGTCAATTTCCTGAAATTTTTTTATTTACAACCATTTTTCCGACAACATTAGTAGGTTATAAGTAATTATATTCTTAATCAAAAAATCAAAGCGTCGGACAAAAATATTGGGGCAACTCGACAGTCGGACAAAAAATTTAATTTTTATTAGTAAAGTATACTTTCAAATTATGCTGGGTTCGTGCATCCCTTATCTTTACAACCATTTTTCCGACAAAAGTAGTAGGTTACAAGTAATTATATTCTTAAACAAAAAATGTAATTGTCTGACAAAAATGTTGGGGCAAACGAACAGAAAACTTAATTCTTTTAGGCTATCGACGAGGAGGTATTATCAAAAAAAAAATTTAAAACAGTGTTTCTCGGTTACTTTTGAATCGATTTAGCTGAAAATTGGTACACACACTAAGTAAAGCATTTAAAAGGGTATGACGCAGATCGGAACCCAAAATTTTCTTAAAAAATTTTCCGACAAGAGGGAAAATTTTAGAAAAATTGTGATCTGATAATTTGTGTACATACTCCTTGAACAACGACAAACATCGTTCTATATTTTTTTTTCTCGAATTAAAAAAAAAATTTCAGCACATGTATCAGGTTATAAATAGTTATATTTCAAATCAAAAAATCTAAGTGCCCGACATAAATAGTGGGGCACATCCAAAGTCGGACAAAAAATTTAATTTTTATTAATAAACTATACTTTGAAACTATTCTGGGTTCGTGCATCCCTTATCTTTACAACCATTTTTCCGACAAAAGTAGTAGGATACAAGTAATTATACTCTTAAACAAAAAATGTAATTGTCTGACAAAAATGTTGGGGCAAACGAACAGGAAACTTAATTCTTTTAGGCTATGGACGAGGAGGTATTATCCAAAAATATTTTAAAACAGATTTTTTCGGTTATTTTTGAATCGATTTAGCTGAAAATTGGTACACACACTAAGTAAAACATTTAAAAGGGTATGACGTAGAGCTGTACCCAAAATTTTCCCAAAAAAATTTCGGACAAGAGGGAAAATTTTAGAAAAATTGTGATCTGATATTTGCGTACATACTCCTTGAACAACGACAAACATCGTTCTGTAGTTTTTTTTCTCGAAATAAAAAAAAATTTCCGACACAAGTATCAGGTTGTAAGTACAGTCGGAAAAATGAAAGAATACCCATGAACGAACATATAAAACACGCTGTATTTTCCTGTCACCGTGCCACAAAGAAAATTGTCCAGTGCAAGTGCATGTAACAATAATTATTACATGTACTTGCGCTGGCCAATTTCTTGTCTGACACGGTGACAGGAAAATACGGTGTGTTTTATATGTTCGTTCATGGGTATTCTTTCATTTTTCCTACTGTAGTTATATTCCAAATCAAAAAATCTAAGTGTCCGACAAAAATATTGGGGCAAATCCAAAGTCGGACAAAAAATTTAATTTTTATTGATAAATTATACTTTTAAAATATGCTGGGTTCGTGTATCCCTTATCTTTACAACCATTTTTCCGACAAAGGTAGTAAGTTACAAGTAATTATATTCTTAAACAAAAAATGTAATTTTTTTACAAAAATCTTGGGGCAAACGAACAGAAAACTTAATTCATTTAGGCTATCGACGAGAAAGTAATATTAAAAAATTTTAAAAGAGTTTTCTCGGTTATTTTTGAATCGATTTAGCTCAAAATTGGCACACACTAAGTAAAACATTTAAAAGGGTATGACGTAGAGCTGTACCCAAAATTTTCTTAAAAAATTTTCCGACAAGAGGGAAAATTTTTGAAAAATTGTGATCTGATATTTGCTTACATACTCCTTGAACAACGACAAACATCGTTCTGTAGTTTTTTATTTCCAATTAAAAAAAATTTCCGACACAAGTATCAGGTTATAAGTAGTTATATTCTATATCAAAAAATCTAAGTGTCCGACAAAAATATTGGGTCAAATCCAAAGTCGGACAAAAAATTTAATTTTTATTAATAAACTGTCTTTTAAACCTTACTGGGTTCGTGCAACCCTTACCTTTAAAACCATTTTTCCGACAACATTAGTAGGTTATAAGTAATTATATTCTTAATCAAAAAATCAAAGTGTCGGACAAAAATATTGGGGCAACTCGACAGTCGGACAAAAAATTTATTTTTATTAGTAAAGTATACTTTCAAATTATGCTGGCTTCGTGCATCCCTTATCTTTACAACCATTTTTCCGACAAAAGTAGCAGGTTACAAGTAATTATATTCTTAAACAAAAAATATAATTGTCTGACAAAAATGTTGGGGCAAACGAACAGAAAACTTAATTCTTTTAGGCTATCGACGAGGAGGTATTATCAAAAAAAAATTTTAAAACAGTGTTTCTCGGTTACTTTTGAATCGATTTAGCTGAAAATTGGTACACACACTAAGTAAAGCATTTAAAAGGGTATGACGTAGATCGGAACCCAAAATTTTCTTAAAAAATTTTCCGACAAGAGGGAAAATTTTAGAAAAATTGTGATCTGATAATTTGTGTACATACTCCTTGAACAACGACAAACATCGTTCTGTAGTTTTTTTTCTCGAAATAAAAAAAAATTTCCGACACAAGTATCAGGTTATAAGTAGTTATATTCCAAATCAAAAAATCTAAGTGTCCGACAAAAATATTGGGTCAAATCCAAAGTCGGACAAAAAATTTAATTTTTATTATTAAACTGTCTTTTAAACCTTACTGGGTTCGTGCAACCCTTACCTTTAAAACCATTTTTCCGACAACATTAGTAGGTTATAAGTAATTATATTCTTAATCAAAAAATCAAAGTGTCGGACAAAAATATTGGGGCAACTCGACAGTCGGACAAAAAATTTATTTTTATTAGTAAAGTATACTTTCAAATTATGCTGGGTTCGTGCATCCCTTATCTTTACAATCATTTTTCCGACAAAAGTAGTAGGTTACAAGTAATTATATTCTTAAACAAAAAATATAATTGTCTGACAAAAATGTTTTGGCAAACGAACAGAAAACTTAATTCTTTTAGGCTATCGACGAGGAGGTATTATCAAAAAAAAATTTTAAAACAGTGTTTCTCGGTTACTTTTGAATCGATTTAGCTGAAAATTGGTACACACACTAAGTAAAGCATTTAAAAGGGTATGACGTAGATCGGAACCCAAAATTTTCTTAAAAAATTTTCCGACAAGAGGGAAAATTTTAGAAAAATTGTGATCTGATAATTTGTGTACATACTCCTTGAACAACGACAAACATCGTTCTGTAGTTTTTTTTCTCGAAATAAAAAAAATTTCCGACACAAGTATCAGGTTATAAGTAGTTATATTCCAAATCAAAAAATCTAAGTGTCCGACAAAAATATTGGGTCAAATCCAAAGTCGGACAAAAAATTTAATTTTTATTATTAAACTGTCTTTTAAACCTTACTGGGTTCGTGCAACCCTTACCTTTAAAACCATTTTTCCGACAACATTAGTAGGTTATAAGTAATTATATTCTTAATCAAAAAATCAAAGTGTCGGACAAAAATATTGGGGCAACTCGACAGTCGGACAAAAAATTTATTTTTATTAGTAAAGTATACTTTCAAATTATGCTGGGTTCGTGCATCCCTTATCTTTACAACCATTTTTCCGACAAAAGTAGTAGGTTACAAGTAATTATATTCTTAAACAAAAAATATAATTGTCTGACAAAAATGTTGGGGCAAACTAACAGAAATCTTAATTCTTTTAGGCTATCGACGAAGAGGTATTATCAAAAAAAAAATTTAAAACAGTGTTTCTCGGTCAGTTTTGAATCGATTTAGCTAAAAATTGGTACACACGCTAAGTACTACACTTAAAAGGGCATGACAAAGAATTGTACACAAAATTTTCCAAAAAGATTTTCCGACAAGAGGGAAAATTTCGGAAATTTTTTTTTAAATTTTAGAATGTTCTCTACAAGGCGGAACCCGACATCCGACGCCCTGAAGGGCACTAAGGATTATGAGAAAGAAGAAGAAGAAGGAATGTTCTCTACGTTACGTTCTTATAAATATTATAAGGTGTATTTCTACAAATTTTCAGTTTGATCTATGTAGATCTAACCGAGAAAAATTGTTTATAGTTCGCTTTGGTCTCCTTGATGCTTATTATTTTTTTATATCCCAGAGAACGGCTGTTCCCGTACATGCGACACTATATTATACAAGAAATTTTCGATTTTCTAAATGTGACTGAATTGAAAAAATTGGGCCAAATCCAATCTTAAAATATAGGAAAAGAGATATATGTCAACCATCCATTTTGGTCCAAGGGTGTGGATTTTACGTCCCATTTAGAGTCTGTTTTTCGTTCTCGTCCCCAAAACTCCCAAAAATTTAGAAAATTTAAGTCCGACTTTACAGCTTCCTTTAGTACTGAACATTACCTTTCCAAAGCATGTTTAATTTTGAAAATTCTTCTCTTCTTCTTCTTCTTCTTCTTCCTTTTATATAGACATTACTCTGTCTGTTTTTCAATGTGCCTCCAGTAAGTTGTCATTCCACCTTTTTCGTGGTCTTCCCACTGATCGTCTTCCTATTGGGGAACCTTCTCTGACCGTCCTTACTACTCTATTTGTTGTCATTCGGCTTATGTGGTCGTTCCATTCTACTCTTCTGCTTTTCACCCCATAGGCGTAACCAGGGGGTGGTTTTGGGGGTTATAACCCCCCTTTTGGGTGTACTTTGAGCTCTATACGCTTAACACAATTATTATTCCATACCCCCAGAGACCTTCAAGTAGACGTAACTCCCCCTTAGGATCATCCTGATTACACCTCTGTTTCACCCAGTTATTAATGTTGTCCACCTTGCATCTCCTTCATATATCTGCACTTCTAGCTCTATCCCACAGCGTCTTACCATCGATTTTTCGCAATGTTTTCATCTCTGCTGTTTCTATAGCATTCTTTTTGTCCTTTCTGTATCAGGTTGTGTTTCTGCCGCGTATGTCATTATTGGTCTGATGACTCTTTTGTAAATTCTGCCTTTCACTTCTTTTCTGATGTTTTTATTTCTCTATATTGTTTCATTCAGGCAACCTGCGGCTCTGTTTGCTTTATTCACCTGATCTTCCACTTTTGTTTCGAGCTTTCCGTAGCTGCATAGTGTGATGCCTAGATATTTAAACTCCACGACTTGTTCTATTATTTGACCCTCCAGCTCTAATTTACACCTTATTAGATCTGCTGTTATAACCATGCATTTAGTCTTTTTTAGGGAAATTTACATGTTAAATTTTCTAGCGGTTATATTAAATTCGTGCAGCATACGTTGTAAATCATCTTCACTTTGAGAGATTAGTATTGCGTCGTCTGCATAGCAGATTATTTTAAGTGGTTTTTGTCCCATTTGGTATTCTTTTTTTGTTCCTACTTTTTTTATTATTTCGTCCATGATCAGGTTGAACAACAGAGGACTCAGAGAATCTCCCTGTCTTATCCCATTGTAATTTTGAAAATTGTATATACCATTCAAAAGTTACCGATCTCAGAAATTTTATTCAATTTCTATTTAAAAAGGGAAAAATGTTTTTTCTCAAAGTTCGCATCACCCCGTGGAATATTCTAGCATCTATAAAATACTAAAATTAAAACCTAACTATAGCCTCATTCCTTCTCAACATTCAGTTTTTTCATTCATTCGTTTATGTTGGATAATAAAAAAGTTAAGGACTTTAATAACTAGCCATGTTTTTCATAGACAAAGTGTGTTTTTAAATGGCAAACTTTAAGGAGTAATTGTGCATGACAAAATAAAGTCAGTTTGCTTTACGAGAAAAACGTATGTCCACAAATGCATCGTTTCCGAGATAGGGGGTGTTGAAGTTTTTCTGACAAACTGACGATTTATTTATTGCTTTAAAACCAGTTGACCAGTTGGTGGGTTTTAAGAGGTAGTTATTGCACATTTTTTAACTACAGTTAAGAATTTAATATTCACCATTGGCGCGCATACGGGTAATATGAGCCGAAAAATACGTAATTTAATATGAAGTCAAAAATGTATAAAAATTAATTTTTTTTAAATTGTACCAAAACGCCCCATTATTTTTGTCCGACAAGTGATCCAATATGCATTACACATGTAAAAAAACAGTACAAAATAAAAATAACATCTGTGGTAATAAATAAAAAAATTTCAGGAAATTGACATTTTCGGCGGGTCCGACTGCGCATATGCCCCGTGAAAACTGTCCGACAAGGTTACCACATTATTGTAAAAAGGTTTTATGGTAGATACCGTTAAAATTATCCATGTGGTAATAAATTTATTATTTTCATAAATTTTAAGTTATTTTTCGGGTGTAACTTCAATGATATTATGCTAAAAATGATGGTGTATCGCATATTTAAAATGCGTTTATCTCGAAAACGGTTGAGTTTAGGAAGATGAAAGAAGTATACCTTTATTAAGTAAAACTAATAGAAAAATAAAAATTTTAATGTCAAAATTATACAGAGTGAGGGATAAAAAAAATTGAACGTAATAAATGAGTGCTGAAAGTCATATGTGGCGCCCTCTGGGCAATGCATAATTTTTGGTAAGGAATTTAGATTTCTCGACCCAAGAAACCCCCAAATATAAAATTTCATGTTGTTATCTCATACCTATCAGGAAATATTAAATAATAAATAAAAAAAAAGTTTAACTTTGACACCCTGTATCTCGGCTCTTATAAACTTTGTACTAAGGTAAGTTAGCTTAAATCGGCCTATTTTAACCTCAGGAACCTGAGGTTAAGCTATGGCCCATTCTTTACCAAACACCCTGTATGCATAAAAATTACTTCTTCTTTTAATTGTACCAAAACGCCCCATTATTTTTGTCCGACAAGTGATCCAATATGCATTACACATGTAAAAGAACAGTACAAAATAAAAATGACATCTGTGGTAATAAATAAAAAATTTTCAGGAAATTGACATCTTCGGCGCGTCCGACTGCGCATATGCCCCGTGAAAATTGTCCGACAAGGTTACCACATTATTGTAAAAAGGTTTTATGATAGATACCGTTAAAATTACCGATGTGGTAATAAATTTATTATTTTCATAAATTTGACATATTTAGCGTGTCCGACGCGTCATATGCCCCAATATTTTTGTCCGACAAAATTGTTTTCGTTGTTTATATGATAAAATCCATTGATTAAAATAGAATGACCAATGTGGTAATAAATTTTTTTCTTGCATAAAATTGACAACTTCGTCACCGCTTGACAGACAAACGCCCCACTACCATAATGCGCCAAGCTCAAAATTTGTCCGACTCCACCCAAATAACAAGTACAAAAAGTTTCAACGGTGTGGTCATAAATAATAATTGTATATGCGGGCCCAAGGCCTATACGTTATAATACTAACGTATACTTTATTTGGCTATGTCGCCACTAAATAATAAATATACAAAAATTAATTTAGAAACCTACTTCAAAAAATGTGATGATATACTCAAATAAAATATACGATAGTGTAAAAAGGTTAACATTACCAATCATTATTTCACTTCTAAAATAACGAACCTTGGACGTCAACGCTTCTGTACTGACGGTACTGTCATAAATACAGGCGTAAAGGAGGAATGATATTGTTACCTACTGGAGAATAATATCGAAAGGTCCCTCCAGTCGTTTGTCTGCCAACAAGTTGCCTATAATACATCTATTTGAACAACTGGATAGCAGTACCAGTGGACCATGTACATTTTCGGGCCTCTTGGAGAACGACTGTATGTTTGCGAAACTATATCTTAGCTTCATTTTCAAAAGTAGAATCATCAGCTGACGATTTCCGCAGTGACGATCTTAAATATGTCCTTTTAGGAAGCTCTGATGATGGCACGTTATGTGTTGAAAATACTTAGCTGATATAAAAAAAATATATATTTTTTTTACACACTATCAAAAGTTTTTTGAAAACATACACCTGTTTGCCGTTTTGACCTATTTAGAAGTGTGTACAAGTCTTACAGTCTTTTCCAATTTATTTATTTTGTACCCGAAACAAAAATAGTTTAAATAAAATATGTATTGTTGTGGCTGGTTCATGTATACGTTATAATACTAACGTATACTTTATTTGGCTATGTCGCCACTAAATAATAAATATACAAAAATTAATTTAGAAACCTACTTCAAAAAATGTGATTATATACTCAAATAAAATATACGATAGTGTAAAAAGGTTAACATTACCAATCGTTATTTCACTTCTAAAATAACGAACCTTGGACGTCAACGCTTCTGTACTGACGGTACTGTCATAAATACAGGCGTAAAGGAGGAATTATATTGTTACCTACTGGAGAATAATATCGAAAGGTCCCTGCAGTCGTCTGTCTGCCAAAAAGTTGCCTATAATACATCTATTTGAACAACTGGATAGCAGTACCAGTGGACCATGTACATTTTCGGGCCTCTTGGAGAACGACTGTATGTTTGCGAAACTATATCTTAGCTTCATTTTCAAAAGTAGAATCATCAGCTGACGATTTCCGCAGTGACGATCTTAGTACAAATCAAGAATTTATGTACGATATTTGTCAAAACAGAAAATGATGTTTGTTCAGAACAACTTTCTAAGAGACAGCCTGGGAAAAGCCTCTCGCTGGCTTACCACTGCTTCCCGCATCTTTCGGTTATATGTAGCCATTGGAAACCCCTCGGAAAATTTACAAATACTAAGCCATTTTATAATAAAAGTGTATGCGCCCATGTGGTTTGCAGTAAGACTCAACCATCATAACTTTATTGTGCAAGACATCTATTGACGACAATAATACTCTGCGAGCAGACCAACTATTTACCAGAATTAAACGATTTAGTATACAAAAATATTCAAGAAAAGTGATAGTTGGGCAGTCCAGAGAATATTATTTTGATTATGCTATTATTTGGTGAACGTAAAAACATAAGACAACTGGGATATTAAACAATTTTTAAGAGGGAATAATTAAAAGATAAGCGATATTTCGTAGTAGCAGAATTATTACTTTTTGCGCTAAGGAATACTTTGAGATTATCGACTGTCAGAAAGTTTTATGAACAGAGCCTCGTGTAGCTATGAAGCTATCAAAAGACTAACTAAGGGAAGTTGTTGAAAATCCCGGCACCAGTCTTTTGGCATATGTAACAGCATACCATTGTCACACACAAGCAGTTGAGAGACTTTTTGTCTTCAAGCCAAAGTCAGCTTTAGCTCAATTTATTTTTTTTGTATGCAAAAAAAATCTACCATACAAAAAAATATAGTTTTGATGGAAAAATCCTTAGTTTTATATAGCTCTGTGGTAGTGGAAAAAAATTAATAATCGGCCAAAATACATACTATGATGGCAGTTATCTTAGCAAACACGTTTTTTTGTTTCAGGCGACCATAATAAATTAAAAAAAAAAACGAATTTGACATTTATTAGACGAGTAGATTTTTTCGTAAAAACTTCATTCTTATACAGCTCTGTGGCAGTGGAAAAAAAATAAAATTAATTATAAAACAAAACACTGTGAAGTAAGCTACCTTATCATACATCTTTTCTGGGGTCAAGAAACTTAATTAAAAAAACAAAATAAAAACACATTACTCAACGGCCCACCCTACTAGGTATTATATAAAGAGAGTAGGTGGCTATAATATATAAAAGTAGGAGCATAATAATAAGAGATACGTATTAACTGAACACAATATAGATGCTCCAGAGATATGTAACGCTATATCGCACCGGTCATACGAAGCCCGACACCTCCTTACGAAGCCCGGATTCGGGCTTCGTAATTCTTTAATGTTATTTCCCCAAAAAACGTACTTTACACCATCTCTCGATATTTTAACCAAGCTCAGAACATGTGAATACGCTTGGGCTTCATATATATTGGGACAAATTTTAGAAATGTACCATGGGTAGCTCTGAAATCATGATTAACAATACGAAGCCCGGGCTGCTTATGCCTGGAATTATTATCAAAACATACACTCGTAGTTCATGGTATCTACCACCAGTTTGCGCTGCGAAAAAAAGTATATACTCTGTAGAAGTTCAGCAGCGTTAGGAAGCCCACATTGAGCTACCGATTATAAGAAGCCCTGAAGTTTGGCAACGTTTTTGCGTATTCCTCAAAGTACTATTAGCTTGTAAACATTTTTATTATTACCTGGCAATGCACATTTTTCGTATTTTTGGGTCGTTCATCGTCATTAATCTTGTGTACTAAGACTCCCGAGAACAGATTATGGTAATTCTTAGCATTACCTGTACACAGTAAGATACCGACAGAAAAAAGATTTAAAAATTGAATCGCAAAAGAATTATTTATTTTAATTGATACAATTAATACAAATTAATACTTTGTATTACTAATTTACTATTTTAGTTTGTAATAAGCCACAAAATTTGCTACCAAATAGGAAATTAATATGACAAATTAAATTATTGTTTTTTTTTTATTTAAAAAAGGTTAATGCCTCGACAACTAATGGCCATTGGCATGGTAGGTACGGTAATTTTTAACAGTTAGGTACCTAGTGTAATGTGTAGTGTGTGTGTGTGTTGAGTAAGTGTCTTGCTACTTTGCAAAGTTGACGTCATTGTCTTTGCAAAGAGACGCTAACTGTATCCGAACGTCTGCGGTCCCTCCGGTGAGTACCGATCCCACAAGGACAGAAACTATTTTCATTTATTAATTTATAATAAATGAAACATTTCTGACCCTGGTGAGATTCGAACTCACAACCATTCGGATTTTTCGATCCAAAGGTAGGCGCTCTTACCACTCAGTCAAGGACGGGGTTAAAGTTATTATTATTAAATATTACTTTATAAAATTAAAAATAGTCATTCTTATGAATTATGCGTATTATTCTGATTCTGATACGATGAATACTTGTTTGATGGGTCTGAGCCACACAATTGAGGGTTAGGCCACTGTTTCATTCGTATTTTTAGTATTTGTCAAGGCAACAATACATTATGTAGTGCCATCTTGCCAAATATAGAGCTAGATTGTGTAGACCACTGTTGAACCATATATCCAATTTTTCTGCTTTTATTGATGTATTAATCTAAAAATGCTCAATTTGTGGACTGTGCCACTGTTGCTCTGAGCGCCTCATTTAATACAAATACAAAATATTTAATACAAATGCATATAGATTTTCCCTTCGGAAAAAATCAAACAATATAGATGTTTTTTAATTTCATTAAGGGGATGGGTACGTAGTTTCTGCTGAAATGCTACTCAAATGGAATTAATTTTTTTTTCGAATTCTGAGAAATCTAATAATTATTTTTGAAAATTTTAAACTCAGAATAAGAGATTACGTTATTAGCGAGGGCCGAAAGTCCCTGAGAACTTCTATAATGTTTATTTTAATAAGTTACAGGGCTAAAAAACTAAAAGAAAATTTAGTGTGACTTTTAATTTCAAAATATCTCATTCAAAATAAACTTTTTATTTATTGTAAGAGACTTTCGGCCCTCGGTAATAATTTAGTCTTTCATTTTGCGTTTAAATTTTTCAAAAATATTTATTGTTTTTTTTTCAGGATTTGAAAAAAAATGAACACAATGTCCGTGGTAATATTTTCCAAATCTTTGTCAGTAGTAAATAGAATATTGCCAGCATATTGTCAGTCAGACAGTGACAATTTTAAATATTTGACCTGGCATTGGGAATATTTTCAGTTGTTGATTAAATAATATTGATAATGTGTTTAATAAATAATTGATTTAAGACGTGAACTTAATAAAAAGTTATTTATTGTTTATTATTTATGGAAGATCCAAAGCAGAGAATACACCAGGATATATTCAGTGATCCAAGTATTGTGTTGTTACGGATGTTCAAAATTGTAAGCGTTTCATAGTAACAATATAAGTATTAAAAAATCACTTTATCACTTTTCCTCTTTTCTCGATGGATTATTAGCTTTTGTTGTACAGTAGATAAATTATTACTGAATACATAAGTAGTGAAAAAATTATCAGTAGTAATTGCACAAGAGCTCTGAAATTATCGAATTTTTCCGGAGTGACACTTTGACAGTATTAATTTCACGACCCGAAGGGGAGTGAAATTACGTCAAGTGGCACGAGGGAAACAATTCGATAATAATTTCAGAGATCGAGCTGCAATTTGCTGCGATTATTTCATGAATTAAACTGTTTAAAACCAAAATTTTATTGTAATATATTTATGTAAGTACAAATTAGTACAATTAAACACACAGTTGTTATAAATATTTGACGATTGAAAGTCATCACTTTTATAAGTTTTAAAACAGTAATTGTCATTAATGTCACTGAATGTATTTTTTCACAGCAACGAAGGGCATCTGACGTAATATACTTGACGATGGGATATTATCAAAAATGATCAATTTATTTGTATTTCTGTAGCTTTCTATTGGTCGGAAATATGAAATAATCATATTAATTAACTGAATTAACAATTAAGGCAATTAATTATACTAGTAAAAGTTATCCAAGAACATTCAAAAGCCATCTTTACAGTTAATGATGAAATTGTCAAGTAAAGTTTACATATCCATACCAGTGACAATTTTACTACACGTAATTTGCCGTGTAAAGACAGAAAAAGTAGGGATAGCCTTAAAATATTTGCGAATTATGTACCGATGGCCCTAAGAAATGTTTAATAAACAACATATTAAAAAGTTCTACTCTAGAAGTGGGCACTTAATTTTTTATTAAACAAATGAACTGCGAAATTAGATGTTTCTTTAAATAACCCCGAAAATATAAATTTTAGAAAAAAACTGACTTGACTATTGAAAAATTCAGACTATTGAAAAAAACCTAAATATAAGATTAAAATTTTTATAAAATTAAATCTGTAGCTTCTATAATTTTTTATTTATAACGCTAAAGTCACCCTTCTCACAAACATTGGCGCACTGTAAACTAGCGAAGTGCACGGCTGAGTTATTTCAGTGTATTTCTCTAATTAATGGATCAAATAAAATTTTACAAATTGGACAAGAAAGAAGAAAATTAAGAGAAGGAACAAGAAAGGATAGCTTAATTGGAAAGAAGAACAATTAAGCTATCTTATGGTTATAATAAAAAGAAATAAAATGTATGGGCATAAGTACGGTGTGGGCTGAATTTTGTTTCAACATTATTTAAAAATGTGTAACTAATAAAATTTTTCTTATAAAGCTCTCAAATTTGCACAACTTACCTTTTAAACATCTTACTAAACAATGTTTCATTCAAAAAAATGCCAAAAATTTAATTCAAATGATATGACGCAAAAATGCAATTTTTTGAAAACTTTTACGTAAGTTTTAAGTAAAAACGTAGTTTACAGAATTACCAACACTTTAAAACGGTATTACTCAAGTTTGAAAAGATTTTTTACAATTTTATAGGTGATTTTTTAAAGCATTTGATGTATTTTTTAAAATTTACTCAATAATTTTATTTTAGAAATGAAACTATGAATGAAACTATTCCTTTTTGACAAAAATTAAGAAATATAACAAAAATGTACCTAATACAAAAACCGAAAATTACCAACTAAAAAATTGTTTATAAAAAGTGATCAAAAATGTTTTCTCTAAAACTTACCTAAAATAAATTTAATAATAAGCTTGAACAATAATAAATTTTCAACAAAAATATGTTTAACTCTTAAACATTATGTCTGCGGAACTTCGAACCTATTAATAACTTTTTTATTACCAGTTTTACGAAAAAAGTTATTCTTGATAAAACTTGATATCTGATGATTGGGTTTTAGATTTTAGACTATGCAGAGCAATTTATGAAGAATAAACTTTTTTTCGTAAAATTTGTAATAAAAATGTTTCAAATATGGTTCGCAGGTTCTGGTACGCAGACATAGTGTAGAAGAGCTTCTTTATAAGCATTTTCAAATTGTAATGCCATATTCGGATTCAGCATAATCAAAAACAAAATAGAAACAAAATTCAACGATATTTTTAAAATTATTTTAAATTATATAATTTAACATGATTATTTGGAATTAAGAACTATATTCTGATATGCAATTTCATCCTTCTAATGGCAAAAAAAATCTTTTTTGACATACCTCGTATAAAATTAATCAAAATTGATATAAGATGGTTGTATTTAAGGTCTTTGGCCATGCAGAACTTTTTACAAAGGATAACTTTTTTTCGTATAATTAATAATAGACCAGTAAGGATCTGTTTTTAGATGGAGGTGAGAGGTGGCATTCAGATTTTTGCGGATAAAGTTAGGTGATAACTTCGTTAATAATAATTGATTAATGCTCCGTCTCAAATATGCCCGGAACATTAATAAAAAAAATAAAATATTTAAAAATTTCAAAAAATTTCGTTTTTTTTTCAAGTTTTTTTGCTTATAACTTTAAAACGATTCATTTTGGAACAAAGTCGTATAGAAATAAAACAAAGGTAATTAAATTTTCTATCAGATGCGATTGGTTAAAAATCTCTTAATTAATCACCCTTGCTGCAAAATAGCAATAAATATAAAATAAGGGGGCAAAACAAGCCTGTTCTTATTCAATTATTTTCCATCACTTAGGTTACACTTGGAACCTTCCTAATTCGCTTAGAAAATTTTTGTAATGTGCTAAAACCGCACATCAATTTTCATTAAAATTGACTTACTAGATTTTGAATAATAATTTTGCAATCTAAACTTTTTTTAAAAAATTAAAATTTTTTAAAATCTTGCACAACAAAAACTGGTATATACAAAGATTTGTCAATTTTTTTACATATAAAGAGGCACTCCACCTATCTAATGCACTTTACAGAATTAAAATCGGATTGTTTAAGCAGCCTCAGCAATGTTTTAAAATTATAAACAATTTTTTGGCTTATAAACAAATTAGTCCTGTGGCCAGGAGGGGGTGCTGCGCGCTCCTTTATTTAGATGGACTTACCCAAGATTTTTATGTATTTTTTGACCCGTGGAACACGATTTTTTTGGGTAACAGTTGATCCGGATATCAATAAAATTGTTATAAACAAAGAACTTGAGGAACTACATAACATCGATTTTTCGCAAAATAAAACATTTTTTTATATTTCTTGGGTAAGTCTAAGCAAAAAATGTTCTTACAAGTTTTTTCGTAGGATGCATAGTTTTCGAGATAAACGCAGTGGAACTTTCAAAAAATCGAAAAAGTGCAATTTTTGAACGCGAATAATTTTGATTAAAAAATAAAATAGCAATTCTGCTGACATAATTTGAAAGTTTAAATCAAATTATACCGGTTTTAATTATTTGCATTGCTAAAAATTATTGTTTATTATTAAACAAAGCTATTTGTTTATAAGCCAAAAAATTATTTATAAATTTAAAACATTGCTGAGGCCCCTTAAATAATCCGATTTTAATTCTGTAAACTGTATTAGATAGGTAAAGCACCTCTTTATATGTAAAAAAATTAGACAACTTCTAAATGGTCTACTTTTTGTTCAGAAAGATTTTAAAAAATTTGAACTTTTTTAAAAACATTTAAATTGCAAATTTATTATGCAAAATCTATTAGGTCGATTTTAATGAAATTTGGTACACGGTTTAGGTATGTTACAAAGAATTTCGTAAGTGTATTACTAAGGTTCTAAGTACCACCGAAGTGGCTAAAAACATTGAATAACAACAGGCATATTTTGCCCCCTTATTTTGTATTTATTGCTATATTGCAGAAAAAGTTATAAGTTAAGACATTTTTGACCAGTCCGATATCATACAAAATTCAATTATCTTTATTTTATTTCTCTACGACTTTGTTCCAAAACGAATCGTTTTAAAGTTATAAGCAAAGAAACAGAAAAAAATCGACGTTTTTCGAATTTTTAAATATTTTATTTTTTTTATTAATGTTCCGGACATATTTGAGAAGGAGCATAAGTAAATTATTATTAACGAAGTTATCACCTTACTTTATCTGCAAAAATTCGAATGCCACCTTTCACATCCAAAAATAGACGTTTTTTCACAGATCCTTACTGGTCTATAATAAAAGAGTTATCATAATTGAAATAACTGAAAATAATGTTGTATATCCATAATTAAAAAAATTCAACTTTTTTTTAATTAGAAAGATGAAATGGCATATTAGAATATAGTTCTTAATTCCAAACAAGTTTTCATTACAACAATTTTTAATATTTTGAATAATAAAGCTACTTTACTCTTGAGTAAAATTCATATTTTTTGACATAATATCTCGTATATGGCTTAAAAAAATGAACTGATGGTTCTATTTTTAATTTAGACCATGCACAACTTTTCACGTTGACGAACAGAACGTCTATAGTCGTCTAATTTCCATTGATGTAATGTGACACAACGTCTATATACGTTGAATTTTTCCCTATTCTACTTTGCAAAATACATATAGTGTCACAACACTTGCTTATACATTTGACGCAGTGTCCGTCAACGTGTTAATTGGACACACTGTACAAAACAATTATTGTTATTGTTTAAACAAATAATAAACAATTAGCGGCAAAATCTGTGAGTAGAACTTTTTACTTTAACATGTATATAAACTAACAAAAAAAGTTTTAGAAAAAGATAATCTTGTTTGAATTGCTCCGAAACAATGCATCTTTTCGTTCTATCTTGACTCTTCTAAAATGCTTCGTATAGATTGCTGAATAGAATTGGGCTTCTTATAACAGGCAATATGACGACTTATATACACATATAAGGATCTCGTAGAACAGTCGTATTATTTAAACGTAAATTAAAACATGGCAACATCGTCGGGCTTCGTATAATGCGTAATCCATATACACTGTGAACGCGTTTATACGAGTGGGCTTCGTAAGACTGTAGGAATAAGACAGTGCTACAATCCCCTTACCCCGTAAACCGCGGGCTTCCATTCATCGGCAGGTTGTAGCGGGCTTCCTATCATTTGTGAGCCATATATATATATATATATATATATATATATATATATATATATATATATATATATATATATATATATATAAAAGATGGTGGTATTCTTGACTATAATATATATAAATATAAAGTAGTATCTCTTGAGGATGCAGTCAGTCTATTTATTGGCCCACAAGACAAAGAAAACTCTTTGACTTACTGTCAAGCTTTCGAATTGCTTTAGTTCTTTTTCAAGACATCTACAAAAATTTCAAAATATAAAAATGATGTACTTACAATTTATTTTTCTAACTTACTAGTCGTGAGATTAAAAGATAAAGTTGAAACTTTACAAAAAAGGACAATCACACACATATTAAAATATTTAAAGCAATCTAAAACATTATGTTGTTTCCATGGTTCGTTGTTCAAGATTATATGAATTGTTTACCATTTCTTTAGGAGGAAAGCAAAACCAGTAACAATAGTTGTTTTTATTATAGTTGTTAATTTGATGAAAATAAATTAGTCCAGTCAATTTGTCTTCAGCCTATTATGAATTTTTAATGATGGAATGTACGATACAAAATCAGATTATGATGTTGTGCCAAATGTTTGTTGATATGCTAATATATAGCAATAAATGTTACTCAATTTGTCTATATCTGACTTTCTATTTATGCATTTTTAATTTTTCTGGATGTGTGTCATTTCTACAAATAATCTCTTCTGCTCATTTTTAACCCTCTCTAAAATTGACGCTTGTGAAAAATTAAATGAATGATTCAGATTAATTGAGTGGTCGGCTAATGCACAAGCTTGTGATTTGTTTGTGTTAATATTACTTCTGTGCGAAATGATTCTGCTGTGTAATGTACGAGAAGTTTCTCCTATATAAACCTTATCGTAGTCTGAACAAGGTATTTGATACACTACTTTTGAACTTTCCTTAGTTGTTAGTGGATCTTTAGTTTTGGTGTATAAATGTGCTACAGTTTTAACGTTTCTAGTAGCAATTTTTATGTTTTCGAATCCTTTAAATAAGGATAATAACCTAAAAAGTAGAGTAACAAAAATATCTCATCCAACATATAGAGAAGAGAGTTTGAAGAGACTAAAAAGGATACTAATGGAAAACTCTTATCCGGTAGGACTACTTAATAAATTAATTTTTAGTACTGCAACCTCTCCAGTTTCCATCACATTGACTGAAAATCCCAACAATAAAAAACAACCCACAGTGAAAACGGCAAGCCAAGTAATAAACAATAGTCCAACAGTTGACACCTTAGTACCAACAACACCACAAATATTTGGATCTTTACCTTATATTCCTATCTTAACACCAAAACTTCTTAAATTATTTAAAGGATTCGAAAACATAAAAATTGCTACTAGAAACGTTAAAACTGTAGCACATTTATACACCAAAACTAAAGATCCACTAACAACTAAGGAAAGTTCAAAAGTCGTGTATCAAATACCTTGTTCAGACTGCGATAAGGTTTATATAGGAGAAACTTGTCGTACATTACACAGCAGAATCATTTCGCACAGAAGTGATATTAACACAAACAAATCACAAGCTTATGCATTAGCCGACCACTCAATTAATCTGAATCATTCATTTAATTTTTCACAAGCGTCAATTTTAGAGAGGGTTAATAATGAGCAGCTGAGATTATTTGTAGAAATGACACACATCCAGAAAAATAAAAAATGCATAAATAGAAAGTCAGATATAGACAAATTGAGTAACATTTATTGCTATATATTAGCATATCAACAGACATTTGGCACAACATCATAATCTGATTTTGTATCGTACATTCCATCATTAAAAATTCATAATAGGCTGAAGAAAAATTGACTGGACTAATTTATTTTCATCAAATTAACAACTATAATAAAAACAACTATTGTTACTGGTTTTGCTTTCCTCCTAAAGAAATGGTAAACAATTCATATAATCTTGAACAACGAACCATGGAAACAACATAATGTTTTAGATTGCTTTAAATATTTTAATATTTGTGTGATTGTCCTTTTTTGTAAAGTTTCAACTTTATCTTTTAATCTCACAACTAGTAAGTTAGAAAAATAAATTGTAAGTACATCATTTTTATATTTTGAAATTTTTGTAGATGTCTTGAAAAAGAATTAAAGCAATTCGAAAGCTTGACAGTAAGTCAAAGAGTTTTCTTTGTCTTGTGGGCCAATAAATAGACTGACTGCATCCTCAAGAGATACTACTTTATATATATATATATATATATATATATATATATATATATATATATATATATATATATATATATATATATATATATATATATATATATATATATATATATATAAAGAAGTTTGGTATTATTGACTGACAATATGTAGACTTTAGTTTTTTATTGAGGTTGCAGTCATTTATTTCTAAGGGGCAGGGTAAGAGAAACTCTGTGTTATAATCAAGCTTTCTCAAAATTTATTTGCTTCGTCAGGATTAGCTAAAATTATTATATAGTTATAAATAAATACAACGAAATGAAAGAACATTGCATAAAAATTAGTACAAAAACTTACAACGTGAGGCTTGTTCCTTAATTTGACATTTCTACAAAACATAAAATATCTAAAAAAATCTTTATCCTAATGGTTTTCAAGTTCCAATGTTTTAATTTTTACAATTCATGATAAAAAATATGATTTATTAATTTAGTTCTAAATTTGACTAATGCCAGAAAGACACTTAAATAATGTCAAAAAGACACTCGTAGGTATTTGTTTATTTGATTTTAAGTTGTTAAGAACTAGATTTTTGATTATTACTTGCTTGTGCATTTTAAAATTTTAGAAGTTATAGATGTATATACACATATATATCGAATACCAAATACCCAATAACCAAAAATATATTAAATACCAAATGAATATGTAAATGAATGAATGAATACCAAATACCCATATATATGGCATTTATAGATTTTGAAAAGGCATTCGACTCTACAGAACACTGGGCAGTGAAACAATCACTACACAATAGCAGAGTAGATTACAGGTATACAGAACTAATCTCTAATATATATAGTAAGGCCACAACTACGATCCAACTTGAAACAGAATACACATCTCATATCTATCAAAAGGGGCGTTAGATAGGGAGATACGATTTCGCCGAAACTCTTTAACCAAGCACTAGAAGACATTTTTAAGAGATTACAATGGGAAGAATATGGAATCATTATTAACGGCCAATATTTAAATCACCTAAGGTACGCTGACGACATCGTCCTTATCGCTACAGATACGGGATAAATACAAATAATGATACAACAATTAGACCAAGAAGCCAGTAAAGTTGGAATATTTATAATAAATCCAACTTTACTGGCTTCTTGGTCTAATTGTTGTATCATTATTTGTATTTATCCCGTATCTGTAGCGATAAGGACGATGTCGTCAGCGTACCTTAGGTGATTTAAATATTGGCCGTTAATAATGATTCCATATTCTTCCCATTGTAATCTCTTAAAAATGTCTTCTAGTGCTTGGTTAAAGAGTTTCGGCGAAATCGTATCTCCCTATCTAACGCCCCTTTTGATAGATATGAGATGTGTATTCTGTTTCAAGTTGGATCGTAGTTGTGGCCTTACTATATATATTAGAGATTAGTTCTGTATACCTGTAATCTACTCTGCTATTGTGTAGTGATTGTTTCACTGCCCAGTGTTCTGTAGAGTCGAATGCCTTTTCAAAATCTATAAATGCCATATATATGGGTATTTGGTATTCATTCATTCATTTACATATTCATTTGGTATTTAATATATTTTTGGTTATTGGGTATTTGGTATTCGATATATATGTGTATATACATCTATAACTTCTAAAATTTTAAAATGCACAAGCAAGTAATAATCAAAAATCTAGTTCTTAACAACTTAAAATCAAATAAACAAATACCTACGAGTGTCTTTTTGACATTATTTAAGTGTCTTTCTGGCATTAGTCAAATTTAGAACTAAATTAATAAATCATATTTTTTATCATGAATTGTAAAAATTAAAACATTGGAACTTGAAAACCATTAGGATAAAGATTTTTTTAGATATTTTATGTTTTGTAGAAATGTCAAATTAAGGAACAAGCCTCACGTTGTAAGTTTTTGTACTAATTTTTATGCAATGTTCTTTCATTTCGTTGTATTTATTTATAACTATATAATAATTTTAGCTAATCCTGACGAAGCAAATAAATTTTGCGAAAGCTTGATTATAACACAGAGTTTCTCTTACCCTGCCCCTTAGAAATAAATGACTGCAACCTCAATAAAAAACTAAAATCTATATATATATATATATATATATATATATATATATATATATATATATATATATATATATATATATATATATATATATATATATATATATATAGAAGAGGGCGAAACACATTTCGAAGAACAGGTGTTTGGATCTTTGATTCTATTCAAGAAATTTTTCCCAACCTGAAATGGTGGATGTGTGAATTGTTCGTAAGGGGATTTTTCCACATTCTCTATTTCATTTGTTTGATTTAGTTACGTTTGGTCGGTAAACCAATAACTTAGATCTTTTGATCACTGAGTGTGTTTCAAAGATTTACATCTTTTGTGTTTTTGTTTTTCAAATATATATATATATATATATATATATATATATATATATATATATATATATATATATATATATATATATATATATATATATATATATATATAAAGAAGACAATGAGTCTTTGCTGACAGTAATTATATAAATTTGGTTATTGGGTTATGCAGCAAATGAAAAAGTGTACTCTTTTAAATTTCTTTAATCCGAGCTTTCGGTTAAGATTTTAACCATCATCAGGGTGCTACAAAGATATTTTTGGTGTAAGATAATATGAAAACATGTATAAAATTTTGTACTTACAAACTTATTGAGGATATTTCAAATATGGTGTAACTAAAATGAGAATCAAACTTAACATGGTCATGTAAATGCTTCAATGGAAAAAACGTAAAATAAAGTAGTAATTTAGTAAAATAAAAGTTAATTAATTTAGCACAACTTCAAAATCAATAAAAGATAAAATGACATTTAGACATGACATGACATTATTTGAAATATCTTACAAAAATTTTTAATATAGATGAACAATTTATTGAAGGACCAATAGGGTCAATGATAAGAATTGAAATATTTTTAATTTTTATAAAATATTGTTAGCACTATAGAGGGATCGCAGTGATTGTGACTATAGGCCGACTATACTCAAAGGTAACACGAAACCTAATAGAAAATGATATTAAAGACAAAAAACCCGAAGAACAAGCGAGATATAGGGCCGGACGCTCCAATATGGATATTTTTTTTTCTTCATTAAAATTTGCAATGGAAAAACTAGTGCAGAGAAATAGAGAAACCATATAGCTTTAATAGATTTGGAAAAAGCATATAACAGTGTACCGACCTCCCAACTATGGATAGAATGGGTAAATTGAAAATAAATCCAATTCTTATTAACGCCACTCAAAATTACTACGAACAAAAGTTTGCAAGAATTAAAATGGGACAAGAAATGACCTCTCCTTTTCAAACAACAAAGGGACTTGAAACAAGGCTGCTGTATGTCACCTACCTTTTTAAAAATTTTTATTTGGACAGATTCTTAGTGAAATGGGTAAAAAAATTGTAGAAACATGGGAATAAAGATGGAAGAAAACACGTTATATACGACGATCTCAGTTATATGGTAAGAAAACTGCAAGAAGAATATGAGGTGGCAGGTCTAAACATGAATATGACAAAATATGAATATCTCTATATGTAACAGATGAAATATGTGACCTAGTCTTGGAAGACGACAAATTCAAAGGCGTGCATCCTGCAAATATTTGGGGGTCATTTTCAACAAGAAGAAAAAATAGTGCAGATGAAATCAGGGAAAGAATTAACAAGGGCAGAGCAGTAATTCGTGCCTTAAGCTATCTTCTCTGTGGCAAAAAATTTTGACAAGAAACCAATACATTTACGGAAGTATAGTCCAAAGTATTATACTTTACTGTTCGGGAGTATGGGACGTCGTCAAAGGTAATAGAAACAAACTTATGACGACAGAAATGGATTATCTGATACGAAGCTGCGGTAGATTTTTGTGTGTATTTCGTTGTGCCAACTTTTCCGTGGCCGTCCTCTCTTTCTTCTTTCAGAAGGTATCCATTCCAATACTCTTCTAGACCATCTGTACTCTGGCATTATTTTAACATGTCCGAACCAGATAATGTTTTCGTTCTATGTCATCATTGATATTTCGCTTCACTTTCATTTCGTTTTTATTTGTTCGTTTTTAACTAATTCCAGTTTTGATCTACCGCAGCTTCGTATCAGATAATCCATTTCTGTCGTCATAAGTTTGTTTCTATTACCTTTGACGACGTCCCATACTCCCGAACAGTAAAGTATAATACTTTGGACTATACTTCCGTAAATGTATTGGTTTCTTGTCAAAATTTTTTGCCACAGAGAAGATAGCTTAAGGCACGAGTTACTGCTCTGCCCTTGTTAATTCTTTCCCTGATTTCATCTGCGCTATTTCCCTTCTTGTTGAAAATGACCCCCAAATATTTGCAGGATGCACGCCTTTGAATTTGTCGTCTTCCAAGACTAGGTCACATATTTCATCTGTTACATATAGAGATATTCATATTTTGTCATATTCATGTTTAGACCTGCCACCTCATATTCTTCTTGCAGTTTTCTTACCATATCACTGAGATCGTCGTATATAACGTGTTTTCTTCCATCTTTATTCCCATGTTTCTACAATTTTTTTACCCATTTCACTAAGAATCTGTCCAAATAAAAATTTTTAAAAAGGTAGGTGACATACAGCAGCCTTGTTTCAAGTCCCTTTGTTGTTTGAAAAGGAGAGGTCATTTCTTGTCCCATTTTAATTCTTGCAAACTTTTGTTCGTAGTAATTTTGAGTGGCGTTAATAAGAATTGGATTTATTTTCAATTTACCCATTCTATCCATAGTTGGGAGGTCGGTACACTGTTATATGCTTTTTCCAAATCTATTAAAGCTATATGGTTTCTCTATTTCTCTGCACTAGTTTTTCCATTGCAAATTTTAATGAAGAAAAAAAAATATCCATATTGGAGCGTCCGGCCCTATATCTCGCTTGTTCTTCGGGTTTTTTTGTCTTTAATATCATTTTCTATTAGGTTTCGTGTTACCTTTGAGTATAGTCGGCCTATAGTCACAATCACTGCGATCCCTCTATAGTGCTAACAATATTTTATAAAAATTAAAAATATTTCAATTCTTATCATTGACCCTATTGGTCCTTCAATAAATTGTTCATCTATATTAAAAATTTTTGTAAGATATTTCAAATAATGTCATGTCATGTCTAAATGTCATTTTATCTTTTATTGATTTTGAAGTTGTGCTAAATTAATTAACTTTTATATTACTAAATTACTACTTTATTTTACGTTTTTTCCATTGAAGCATTTACATGACCATGTTAAGTTTGATTCTCATTTTAGTTACAGCATATTTGAAATATCCTCAATAAGTTTGTAAGTACAAAATTTTATACATGTTTTCATATTATCTTACACCAAAAATATCTTTGTAGCACCCTGATGATGGTTAAAATCTTAACCGAAAGCTCGGATTAAAGAAATTTAAAAGAGTACACTTTTTCATTTGCTGCATAACCCAATAACCAAATTTATATATATATATATATATATATATATATATATATATATATATATATATATATATATATATATATATATGATGAGTCACCACTAACGGGACGGAAGATTACAGCAAAATGGTAAAAGATTTCAAAAAAATTGAAATTGAATAGTTTGTACGTTGATAAAAGCTACATTTTAAAATTATTTTAAAATATACAGGGTGTCCCAATAAATGGCGGCGTATGAAAGTTATAGTTTTTCTTATGGAACGCCCTGTATTTTATTACATTTTTTATTGTCCGCAAAAAATAAGGTATAGTTTCATAAGGCTTCCCTATACCTATGTACAGAGTGTTCTGAGATATGTTGACTCTTCTTAAAATATAAAATTTTAAAGAAGGCTTATTCTCAAGTTATTTAAGAAACTATAAAAACATTACTTTTACATCTAAATAGTTGGATATTGGTTGAATGTATTCCATGATTAATTATTACACATTTGTCTACAGGGTGTTCAAAATTTACAGCTTCATTATTGGAGTATTCAATGCCTCATATGATGCTTATTTTAAATGGAACACCCTATATATTAATAAATAATTGTACTAAACAAATTTACCCCTTTCGAATGGTATATGGATGTCCTATACCTAGGTGTCATAGTTTTTGCGTAATTTACAATTATTTAAATTCTTAATCTGTAAATCGATTTTAAAACCAAAGATATAGTTAATTAATGTCATTGTATGACATTGTCAGTTTATAACAGTACGGTCTGGTATTATCAAAACTATAAACATCCGTGTATGATATTAAATTTTTTTTTACTTAAAAATGGCTTTGGCAGAGCCAATTACATTCAAATTTAATTGTTTCTAAAAATGAATAATCACGCTATCTATGAAAGAGTAGACATGCTACTTTGCATTGGGGAATATTTTTAAAATTGTCTCTTAGCTTCTAATGTTTGCGCTTAAAAGTAGTATCCTGATAGAAGACACCCAAAAAAGGACGTTTTTGAGAGATTTATCGATAGATTCCGTGCTACTGGTAATGTTGCATAGGTACGAAGAATTAAATAAAAATAAACCATTTATTTTTGATAACGTCAACGAACTTGATGTAATGCTTTCTGTTACGGAAAACCCAAATACTAGTACGTGAAAAATTTCGAGTCAATTGGAAATCAGTCAAACGAGTGTATGTAGAATATATAAGAGAAACCACTATCATCCGTATAAAACTCAACTACACCAGGCAGCGTTAGACAGAACAGGAACGTTTAACTTTTCGTTTATAGACCTTAGAATTTGGAGAAGATCATGATTTTTTAAAGAATGTATTGTGTATAGACTAATATACCTACTTTCCATAATAATCGTCTATTCGATAGACATAGCTTTCATTTTATTATGATTCAGTAAACAAACATTTTACTGTTGATCGCCAACATCGATGAAGTGTTAATGTTTGGGGCAGTATTCTGAGCGAGTACATTATCGAAATATTTTTTTTTACGAAAATCTGAATGGAGCAACTTTTTTAAATTTCTTAAAACAAGTTATTTGGATCCACCTTAAACATTCCACTTAGCGTGCGAACAAACATGTGGCTGCAATTGGACGACAGAGTTCCAGCTTATTTTTGACGTGATGTTAAGAACAACCTCAACATAAAATTTAGAAATAAATGGATAGATAGATTCGGTCCACACCTATATTTGGTCACCTAGGTCACCAGGATTGACCAAGATGAATTTTTTTAAATGGGGTTATATTAAAAATATTGTAAATGCTACACATCCTACCCTACTACTTCAGGTGGTAGTTTTATGAAATTAAGAATTTCGAACGCTTTTGCGTCTATAATACCAGCTACGTTAAATAATGTAAACAAATCATTTAAAATCGCTTGTTGTATAAACATTTTGAACAAGTATTACATAACTGATAATTTTTTACTTATAGTAAGTTGCGGTTCATTTTGTATTATTTATGTATTTGTTTTATTAAGATTCTATATGTTTCGTTATGTATTTAGTTATTTTTAATAATGAAAAAATTTATTTTACAAATCAGCAAATAAAAATATACTTACATATTTATTTACAACTACACTCTATAACCAACTATGCCAAGATGATGGGTTTAAAAATCGAAAGTGACTGTAAATATTTTAAAAATCGATTTACCGATATAGAACATCTATTATCTATATACCATTCGAAAGAGAAACCTGTGTTTAGTATAATAATTGATTAATAAAATAACCATCATATTATGCTACATTGAATAATCCAATAATGAAACTGTAAATTTTGAACACCCTGTAATAAGATAATTACCAGAGCGTATTGTCATAAAATGACAATGTCATACTATGACATTAATTAACTTCATCTTTTGTTTTAAAATCGATTACAGATTAAGAATTTAAATAATTGTAAATTATGCAAGAACCATGAGACCTAGTATAGAACATCCATATACCATTCGAAAGAGGTAAATTTGTTAAGTATAATTATTTATTAATATACATGGCGTTCCATTTAAAATAAGCATCATATGACAAATTGAATACTTCAATAATGAAACTGTAAATTTTGAACACCCTGTAGATAGATGTGTAATAATTAATAATGGATTACATTCAACCAATATCCAACAATTTATATGTAAAAGTAATATTTTTATAATTTCTTAAATAACTTGAGAATAAGCCTTCTTTTAAAACTTTACATTTTAAGAAAAGTCAACATAACTCAGAACACTCTGTACATAGGTATATGGAAGCCTTATGAAACTATACCTTATTTTTTGGGGACAATTAAAAAATGCAATAAAATACAGGGTATTCCATAAGAAAAAATAAAACTTTGATACGCCGCCATTTATTGGGACACCCTGTATATTTCAAAATAATTTTAAAATGTAGCTTTTATCAACATACAAACTACTAATTTAAAATTGTTTTCAAATCTTTTAATCTTTTCCGTTTCGCCTATTATACTGTCCGAGACGGTATAAAAACTCATGTTTCTTAAAATGTATAAACATTTTCAATTTCTTTGCAACGCGAAAATGCAGAAGCTGCATAATACTTTGGTTAAATTGGAGAGTGCAGGAAGAGTCTATACCGGTTTCGGAGGTTTTTTCCTCCTCATCAGTAGTCCCATATCCTGAAATCGGAGAGAAGAGGATATGGGACTACTGATGAGGAGGAGAAAACCTCCGAAACCGGTATAGACTCTTCCTGCACTTTTCAATTTGACCAGAGTAATATGCAGCTGCTGCATTTTCGTGGTACAAAGAAATTGAAAGTGTTTATAGGTACATTTTAATTCATTTACTCTTTTGTTGAGTACTCAGGAATCTTTCTTGTTGCAACTTTTACCACGCTGAGCAGATGGGTCGTGAATTATTTAAAATTCTCTCATCTTAATTTCCTCGGCATCCTGCGTGATTCATAATTTTTGAAAATCTCGGGAGGTTGTAACCAAAGAAAGTATTCCACCTGTTGTCAATCTGGTGGTATGAGAACGATATTTATTGTCGTTTTCTGTGCTACTTCGATTGATAACTTACTTTGTTTTTCGGTAGATGGCTCCAGTACATCCGTGACATTTCGTTCTTTGCAATTCGGAAAGGCCCAGAGTATGATGCCTGGGAAAATCAGAAAGAAGAGGATATGGGACTACTGATGAGAAAAAAAACATCCGAGAGCGGTATAGACTCTTCCTGCACCCTCCGATTTAACCAGAGTATTATTCAGCTGCTGCTGAAAGTAGAAAGTAGAAAGAAAGTATTCCACCTGTTGTCAATCTGGGGGTATGGGAACCATATTTATTGTCGTTTTCTGTGCTACTTTGATTGACAACTTACTTTGTTTACATTTTTCTTAATACATTGGCGTAGTCTAGACGATAAAATTATATTGTCGTCACAGTTTCTACTGTGTGCACTATTACAGAGTACACGTTACATTTTCCTCTAATGTCTTCATTCCCCTTTCGACCTCTCAGCGTATCTCCTATAACTATAACTCTTCTCATTTCTCTCAGCTTTGCCCTTTCTATTAGTCTTTGTGCAGTAGCTGTATCGGGTCTTATTTTTGATGAATATGTCATTATCGGACTGACACTGACTGTATAAATACTTGGCTTCATGATAGTGCTAATATTCCGGTTTCGCCATATAGTGTTATTAAGACATCCTGCTAGTCTATTTGCTTTTTGTACTTGATTTATCACTTCTTTGTTTAGGTCTCCGTGGCTGGACTGTGTAATTCCAAGGTATTTTATTTAAAGTACTTGTTAAATACGGCTATTAATTTATGTTTTGACTTTGATTGGTTCTTTACTGATTGATATTGTTTTATAGACGAAATTGTCATATTGAATTATTTCGCTCTTATGTTTAAACTGTATACTAATCTTTGCAGACTATCTTCATCTTGGGATATCAGTATTGCGTCGTCTGTGTAACAAAGTATTTTTGCTTCTTTTTTTCCCATTCTGTATCCTCTTCCTTTGTTGACCTTTTTTGATGATGTCATCCATGATTAAATTGAAGAGCATAGGGTTCACTGAGTTCTTATTCCGCTGCCTATGCCTATAGGTTCTGTAAATTGCCCATCCATTCTGACTTCCATTTTGTTGTTTTGGTAGAAATTTTCAATAGTTTTTATAATATCTAGGGAAACTTCTCTATTATACAGAAGATGGATTACATCTTTGAGTCTTACCCTATTAAATGCTTTCTTCAAGTCAAAGACATAGAAATGCGTTGCTGGTCAGTTATACTCTAGTGATTTCTCAGTAATTTGCTTTACGACGAATATCCTGATATAATCCCAAAACCGTGTTAGCAGTATAAAATGGGAGACTATTATTATCACTCCCCCTTTTTGTTATTGAACTTTATAGGTTTGATACTGGTAATTGAATACTGGTCTACAAAATATTCTTCTCACAAATAAATTTGACGTGTTTTTTTATATTTTTAGATTTTCTATAGGGACTGTATTATTTAATATTACTTTAGGACTTAATTGCTTATTAGTATAGGATCGACGTTTTCAACATGACACATTGTATCATTTTTTATCGGAATACCTTAAAGCAGAGGTTCTCAATCTGTGGTACATGTACCACTGGTGGTACATATCATTATTGGCGGTGGTACACAAAACACAGAAAAAATGAAAATAGTAGTACTTAGTAAGTATTGATACAAATAGAAAAAATGGAAGTAAATTTCAAAAACAACGAAATTAGAGGGGCTCACGAATGCCTAAAAAAGATAAGAAGTGGGTATAAACCTCAAACAAGTCTATGTAAAGATGAAAGTGGGCAAATAATCAGTGACTAACAGAAAGTCACAGAAACCTGGAAGCATTATTTTCAGACCCTACTTGGAACACAAGTAGACATGGAAGATGTAATGGGTATGAACTACGTAGAAGAGAATGAAGTAGATAATGGAGTAGAAGCTCCAACTATAGAGGAAGTTCTCGAAGCTATTAAGGTCCAGAAAAACAATAAAGCTTCGGGAGTTGACGAAATACCAGCAGAGCTGTATAAGGTAGGTGGCGACCACCTAGCAAGTCACATCCACGCGCTCATCAAAGACATATGACAAAAAGAAGGGAAAATACCCGACGACTGGAAGAAAAGTATAGTATGCCCGATCTATAAAAAAGGAGACAAACTCCAGTGCAAAAACTACCGTGGAATCTCTCTGCTATGTACAGCATAGAAAGTCCTCACGTATATTATAAACCAGCGGCTCCAACCACTAGCAGAAAATATTATTGGAGAGTATCAGACGGGCTGCCGACGGGGAAGATCGACACTGGATCAAATATTTACAATCAAACAGATCTTGAGCAAATTCAACGATATTGATGTTCACAACGTGTTTGTAGACTTTAAACAGACATACGACTCAGTCAAAAGGAACAAACTATACTATATATTGGCTGAATTGGCAATACTACACAAGCTAATAAGACTCATTTAAATCACAATGGATGAAACTCAGGCATGTGTACGAATATAAAAACTACCGGACAGACTTTTTCAAAATTTCGCAGCGACTAAAGCAGGGAGATGGGCTGGCCCCGACATTGTTTAACCTGGCACTGGAGTATGCGGTTAGGCAAATGCAAACTGGACGAGGAAACCTACTGACCAACCGAACGGTTCAACTGGCCGCTCATGCCGATGATATTCATATTATTAGTAGAACATCAACAGGAGCACAGGAAACATACGCAGAGTTAAAAACACAAACAAAAGAACTAGGTCTGGAAATTAACACAGAAAAAAACAAAAATAATGACTCAGACGAGAAGAAATATAGTCCCACAAAACATTATACATGAAGATGACATTGAAACGGTTGGAAAGTTTACATACCTGGGAGTAAAACTATATGCCGACTGATCAGAAGATGGAGAAATACGGAAGAGAATAACGCAGGCAAACAGAGCTTATTTTGCCCTCTCCCATATATTTCGGTCTAAAAATGTCCACCGAAATACAAAGATGAGAATCTATAAAACTTTAATTTGACCAATAACATGCTATGGCAGTGAAGTCTGGGTCCTGAAAGAAACATCCAAAAACAAACTCGACACATTCGAACGGAAAGTACTGAGGAGAATACTAGAACCTGTGAGGGAAAACGGAATCTTCAGAAGTCGTTACAACAACGAACTTTATCAATTTTATAAGGAAGCAGCCCTGTCAGACTTCATTAGAATACAAAGATTGCAATGGGCCGGACATGTGATAAGACTGGGAGAGGACAGGCTACCAAAAAGAGCACTGAATGCTAGAATGCAGGAAAAGAGAGCGGTTGGAAAGCCAAGAAAGCGCTGGGAAGACACAATAAACAGTGACGCACAAGCCCTTTTAGGAGTCCGTGTATGGAGAAGATCAGCCACAGACAAGCAAGGGTGGAGGCAAAAAATGAAGGAGGCCAAGGCTTAATTTGGGCTGTAGTGCCGTAGAAGAAGAAGAAGTAAGTATTGATAATACAATTTAAAAGTATAGGTGGTACCAAAAATAATAAAAATAACTGTAGGTGGTACATCACTCAAAAAGGTTGAGAACCGCTGCCTTAAATAGTTTAGAACGTCGACCTAAAATAAATAAATTATTGCCATTTATTCGTCTACTATTTGATACTTTACTGAAGCGAGAGTTCTTGACAAAAAATAACACCTTTAATCCCGCCATTAACAAAATCCGATTAAACCGAACATATAGACAGCCAAATGCAACGGAGTGCCGTGGCGGATATAAGAGCTCTGGTAGCGTATTCCCTTAATGATCGCAATAAAAGTTCCATTACGTATAAGCCGACTAATTTATAATTATTGGCATTGTTGGTCGTAGAAAGAACTACTTTGATCACTTAGCTTGATGACTGTGTTTTTTCGTGTCTCGATAATAAAATTGGTATTGAAACATACGTTTTCATTACTTGTTCCCTTAGCCAAGCCGCACACCAAAGAAACATGAAACGAAAAACATGAAACATGAAACGAAAAACATGTTTCATGAAAAGAAAACACTGCTAAAAACATCTCAAAGTCCGCCTACTAATGAAACGAGTGTGATTCATGCTCATGACACATTTTTATTTTCGGAGAGTCTCATAAATGGCCGGATATATATTTGTTTAGCAGTGGTTTATTTCCATGAAACGTAATTTACGTTTCATGTTTCTTTGATGTGCGGCCGGGCTTAGATTTTTATATTTGAGCGCTAATACGTTGCACATATTGTTTAAATTTAAATTAATATAGGTACATGGTATTTCAAAAAAAGGTAACACCGTCTCTGGGATAGGTAAAAACTTGAAGAATAATTGGAGGTTTCTTAGTAAAAAAAAAAATTGTAACGCCATCCGTTTTCAAAGTAAAGGGCGTTGGGAAAAAATACATATTTTTTAACAATAACGCCGAAACATTGTAATTAAATTTAATATATGTTTCGGAAGCTGATACATCCCATAAATTTTCCCTAAAGAAGCAAAAAGTTCTAAAAACACTGTGTTTAACTAATGGTATCGCAGTAATAGTTTAATTGGAACGTACACAAACATTTGGGGGTTTAAAGGAACAAAAGTCCCATAAAATTTTTATGTAAACATATTAAAAATTAAGCTGCAACTCGATAAAAACTGTATTATCGAAAAAATAATAAGAGCCAAAAAAGTTTTAAAAATACTGAATTTAACTAATGGTACAACAATAAGAATTTAATTGGAACGTAAATAAAAGTTTGGGGGGTCTAAGGGAACAAAACCCCCATACAATTTTTATGGGGATCACAAATTTCACTATAATTTTTTTTTAAGATGTTTCTGCCATAAGAATGCCACATGTCCATTTTCAATAAAGAATCTCTAACAGTTTTCGAGATATTCGAAAAAATCTATTTTCATTTTGAAATTTCATAGGGCTGTAACATTTTTTTCTGTGCATATTTGTACTAAGGTAAGTTAGGTTCATTCGAACTATTTTTGGCCCCAGAATATGTGATTTAATTTATGACCTGTATTTTTGTTACACCCTGTAATGTGTGATGTAAAGACACTAGTCTTTGAACAAATAATACTTTTCCAACTGCAACACCTTAGGTAATATATCAAAGTTTAGTTTCGGAAACGAAATAGGAGTAAATGCAAGGTATTGAGTGGGATATATGTTTCAGTGTGTTAAGAATAATATTATTATTGTATTCTCTTATTATAACCGTATTGTTGGATTTTAGTAATAGAGATTTTATTATTAATATTATAGAATTGTACTACGAGCTCTCTGTCTATAATTATATGTAGATATTTTTAACTGTAGTTTCTTTCATCCAAACAAACCTGAATGGAATTTGCAGTTCGTGCAGAATTATATGTTTTCTGTTACTCGTTTTATATTACGTCATATTATATGTGTAATGAAAATAAGTCGTGTTTTCTAACGATAAATATTTTGAAATACGTAAAGTTATTAGATTTTATTATTAGAGTATTTAATATTCTTCTTATTATAGCATTGTATGTGTGTGTTTAAGTATTAATTATATTGGTCACCTTTTCGTCTTAATTTCTTTTATGACCATAATCGAATTATTAGTTTATCAACCCTGTAGTTGTGTACAAGAGGTATAAGTTTTGTAGAATAGAGTAAAGTAAAGTGTAAATAAAACCTACTGTAAGTAGGTTCCTTGGCGCGGGACAAAAAATCCCTCCATTTGCAACGTTAAAATTAATTTCCAAAAGAAATTATCCTAATTCCATAATTCCCAGTTCCGTTTGCTTATTTTCCTTCGTGTAAACAATCTATTTTCGTGTTAAATATGCAGGTCCTCAAACCGAGTGGGATTCGAATTACCACCCTAAGCATACCTCTTTAGCATCATCACACATGACTTAGTTTTCAACCCTTAAGTCAATCCCTATCTAGTTTGCATACATTCCTGAAAATTTTTGCATCAGGCACCGAATTTTCCTGTTGCTCACGGTGTTTGTAAGTCACCTGAGTCCATTGTTTATTTCTTCTTCCTTGTTGAGCTTGCTGTGCTCCTCTTTTTCTCTGTTTCCTCTTCTTATTATTTTCTCTTTCGTATTTATTTGTACCATTGTAATTCTTCTTCTTGTTTTCGCTTGTTTTCCTATAAGTTTGATCTAGGTACGTCCTTGTATCACGACGTCTCTCTTCTTTTGTTTTTCTGTAATTTTTATCACGGTACATCTTCGACCCGTGTGGTTCGTTTTGTTTTGAATTTATGTACGTTTTGTCACGGTACATCTGCGGCTCCTGTGACTTGTATTGTTTTGTATGTGTATTTAGTTACTGGTGTCCGTTTGGTACAGTTTTTCTTCTCCCTCTACACCTACTGTTTCTTCGGTTTTTGGAGTGTTCTAGGTTTTTTGTTCGGACAAGTGTCTCTTGATCCTTAACGTATGTAGTTGCCCCTGATAAGGAGCTAAAATTTCCTGCCTTTACAATTGTCATAGTTTTATGAATTGTTTCCTGAGTACTGAATTCTGTTCTTTGTGTCGTTCCTGACACTATCCATCCTAGTCTCGTGTTTTGGCTAAGTAGGCCGTTACTTATTCAGTCTACACCCTCCATCAATATGTGGCTATATTCTTTGACCCCTAAAAGTAAGTCTATCTTCATTAACTTGTAGTATCTTGGGTCTGCCAGTAGTGCATTTTTCTCGTTATAGTCCTGTAGGATTATGTCCTGTTCCGGTAAATCCCTTGTTATTTTCGGTAATACCAGTGCCTCTATTTCCATCTCGAAGTCACTTTGGTAATGAGTTCCGATCAAAAGTTTCATACTCCAGTTGGCTGTCTTTTCCCCTGACGAGCCTATTCCGGATATGGTCGCCTGTATTGGCTGCCTTTTTGTTCCTAGCGCCGTCGCTGCTTGTTCTGTTATAAATGCGCATTGTGACCCTTGGTCGATCAATGCTCTCATTATGTGAGAATCTCCTTTCGCATCTCTTATGCGTACCACTGCTGTGGCTAGTAATGCTTCACCTTCCTTATGGCTTGCACAGTTAACTGAGTTCTGTCCTCTTTGTTGTGTGTTGTTGTTTCTGTGCCCATTGTTTTCTTGCGTGTTTTCTCGTCTTCCGATATTTTGTTCTCTGGCGTTGTTGGAATAATTATTTCCTCCTCTGTACCTGTCCGATTGGTACCCGTTTCTTCTACTGTTCGATTCTCTTCCATTTCTTTCTTGTGTTTGTTCTCCTTTTGTTTCATTTGAGGTTCTTCTGTTGCCTGTGTTTCCTTTTTCATAATGCAATATTTTGTGGTGGTCTCCGCCATATTGTCTGCACCTCATCTGTGAAAAACATTTTTTTTCCTTCTAATGTGCTAGGCAATTCTCACACCATTCTTTCTCTCGTATTATCCTGTTCCGGTCTCTTACATTGAGTTCCTGAAATTCTCTGCAGTATGGTACTCCGTGATCTCCGTTGCATATCACGCAACTCATTCTTGTTTTCTTACCCGATCCTCCTTGCTTCTCTTGTCTCTTTTCTGACTTCAGCAGTTCCAGTGTTTGGAATCTTCGCTGTAAGAATGTTTGTGTTGATTTGTACGTCGGTCCTCTTATAGCCTCCTTGTTACTAAGTCCCATTTTGTTATGCTAATTCGAGCTATCAATGGGCTCCACGCTTCCGTGTCTGTTTCTAATTCTGCTATGGCTTCCAGACACTCATGGAAGGTGTCATGTAGTGATTTCAGTGCTCTAGCAGAAGATTCCTTTACTTCCTGCGCTAGTAGCATCCTGTCTATTAGTTTAAACAATATCATCCTCGGGTTTTCATATCTTTCCTTTAACATGTTCCATGCCACTTCGTAGTTGGCCTCGGATATGTGTAAGTGTTGTACCATTCTGTTGGTTTCCCCTCTTACTTGAGTTTTTAGGTACTGCATTTTTTCTGCGTTCGACATTTGGTCGTTTTCATGTATTAATTTAGTAAAGAGATCGTGGAAAGTTCTCCACGTTTCATATCTTCCTTCATACACAGGGATTTTCACCTGCGGTAATGTCACACCATCTCTTCTCTGTGTGCTGTCTGGCCGTTGTATCCCAGGCCGTATTTTCTTTAAAGTTTCCCTGACTTTCGTCCTTAGCTGATTTATTCTCTCTACTTCTCCATTATCTAAAACGTCCACCATTTACTGTTGCTTCGATGACGAGTGTATTTATTTTCTCCATGTGTTCTTTTAACTCTGCCTGTAGTTCTTCATCTTACTGCAAGTCTTGTTCATATTCTTGTAATCATTCCTCGTTTTTTTGTTTTCTTTTCTGTATCTCCTTTACTTTTGTTGTTTTTCCTCTTTTCAGGTTTCTTCCATATTCTTCCAATAGGGTTTTTCCCTCAAAATATGTCTTAAAGACCTAATCGTAGTATTTTGTTTCGAAGTATTTGTCTTTCATTACTCCACTCTCTAGTAATTTCTCGTGGTTATGCAAAAATCTTGTCCAATAATTCTGCAACCTATCCTGACGCTCTTTAATATATTGTTGATTCTTTCGAGATTCAGAGTCCTTCTTAAGAGTCGATACCTCTTTACATATCTCTGATCCGATCTCTGCCTGCTTGCTGTATACAGTTTCCATGTTTAAATTTACCTACTTTTATCCAGTAGTAAGTGTTTTTATTGTATTTTTATAAAATTTTGTTTATATTTTCAATTACTATGATTCACGTTTCCTGCAATAATGTGATGGGGAAATTTGATTCTGTTTGACCTTGCTGACACTCAGTTTTACTGTAGGTCAGTTATAGTATGTAGGTGAATGTTGTATAATATTATGTTACACAAATATAAATTGAAAACTCTTGCCAACGATGTTTTAGTAAAATTATGCAATATGAATGAACTACAAAAGCAATATGTAACTATTAAAGTATACGTTTTTTCTTAATCAAATTTTTAAATAAAATAAATATGTAATAAATATTTTTAGAGATAAATACCGTTTATTATTATTATATAGGAAAAAAAATCTATGTATAAATTAAATAGTTTGGGGTTAAATGAAAAATATTGTATAGAATGTACTAAAAAAATATATATCTATGTATAAGTTAAATAGTTTTGGGTTAAATGAAAAATATTGTATAGAGTGTACTAAAAAAATATATTTATATCTATGTATAAGTTAAATAGTTTGGGGTTAAATGAAAAATATTGTATAGAGTGTACTAAAAAAATATATATCTATGTATAAGTTAAATAGTTTGGGGTTAAATGAAAAATATTTCGGTATACGATACGTAAAAGTTGGAAAAATATTAACTCATTCAAAAACTTACGGTTTTTTTTTCTTTGAGCGTTGAGTAGCTCTTCTGGTTGTGGATTCTGCTCTGGATGCTCTCTGGCTCTCCTAATTCTGGTTTCTGATCTGGATGCACTCCGGCTCTCCTGATTCTGATTTCTGATCTGGATGCACTCCGATTCTCCTGATTCTTGTTTCTGATCTGGATGCACTCCGGCTCTCCTGATTCTGGTTTCTGATCTGCATGCACTCCGGCTCTCCTGATTCTGGTTTCTGATCTGGATATACTCCGGCTCTCCTGATTTTGGTTTCTGATCTGGCTGCACTCCGGCTCTCCTGAATCTGTTCTCCCGGGCCTAGCGTCGTCTATCTGCTACTGGGTTTGTTTGGTGTAGACTGTAGTTGTAGGTTTGTCGAGTCTCGTTTCTACCTCGATATCTCCTTTTTTTTCGATAAGGACCATGTATAATCCTAGGGCTCAGTGTACGCTGTTCTTCAGATAAGGGAAACACCAATAGCGATAAAGGAATTTATTTATAGAACCGACACTAGGGTAATTACCCCGGGAGAACTTTGAATACTGACTTGTTACTGGTACGCGTTTAGTTGAAGACTCTATGATGCTGCATATTGACTGAAGTTAACCCGCCGTTACACGCGTCTTCTATTGTGACGTGGTTGCACGCGTATGAGCGTCGCCCTCACCTACATCAATTCGACTTATTTCGAGAAAGAATGAATGTCAACATGTATAAATATAAAATGGGCTTTACTCACATATTATAGAAAGACTCGTAAACCAATTTTTTTATTAATTTAACAAAACAAAAGTAAAAATAATATAGATCAAAAGCAAGTTTTCTTAATTCTCAATTTAAGCAAGCCACTGAAGGAATTAACGTTCTTTACGTGAATTCATTTTAATAAAAATACAAATTAAAATTAACAACTGTTCTGAAGCTATTTGTTTGTGGCATTTATGTAATTAACTATTAATATTTTGTATTTTGATAACGACGTCCGAGGTGGAATTCAAAACGTCAATAAAATTAATTTTTCAAGTTAAATTGTGGCTTATTTCCCAATTAGAATAGGTAAATTTAAAAATGGGTTCTTAACCAGTGGCGCACCTAGAATTTTCCTCTGGAGGGGAGGGGGGTTTTGCTTGGGCATCGCAAGTTTTTTTGTATTATTTGTGAAAGACAAGTTACATTTTCCTACCTTCTTTTATATATATTTCTATATGCTCTGGGTGGGATTTTAACCCCCAAACCCCCCTCTGTGTGCCACTGTTCCTAACCTAATCCAAACAATAATATTTTAATTAAACCTACCTAAATATTAAATAAAATCCTAAAAGTTTCTTTGAGATAACAGAAACGTGATTTCACCGTGATTGCACGCGCAGTGAGGAATTCCCTCACTTGAAGAGGGATGTCTCTTCTTTCAACTATCACACAGCACACTAACCGCCTGAAATATTCTATAACTTTTTCATACCTTCTCATGAACCATGCTAAAGGCATTCCTGGGTGCTTAAGGTTATCGTATTAGTTTACACAATTTCATTGCTTATAAACAAATATGGTGAGGGATTCCCTCATAGCGCGTGTAATGGCGGGTTAAAGGCACATCTTGCCTGGCTGAAGTGATTCTTGAGAATGATTCTAAATTGTATTATTTCTTGTTGGAAACATGAATTAAGTCATGGGCCACACGACAACAAAGTTAATTAGTCAGCTAATTTAATGTTCATTGCCAAAATATAGCTTATAAATTACGACAAATAAACAAATGAAATATCCCGCACATGTTTAAATATGATAACAAATTGGTTAATATGATGTACGGGGTGATAAAAATATACTGTTCAATATCGAATATGAATTCTGAATATTTGTTATTGGACAATGTGCCTTCTAGTCAAGAGAAATAAGGATTTCCTCAGGACACTGAAATAAACAGGTAGCTGACTACTTTTTTAGTTATTGTAGACCTATATGAAAAACCTAATTGTTTCCTGCCTAGAGTTCGCGTCGGTTTTTTAATCATTAGCAATTTAATACAGAAATAGGCCATTTTTTCGATTTTTGCACCCCATTAAAAAGCTAAATACATGACATAAAATTACAAAATTTGATTTTTAGATTATTGAAGAAGCTTTAAAATTCCGATTTTTTAATGGTAACAAGTCAATTTGTTGCTTGCAAAATTTAATGCAACTAACGCAAATCGCGCAAATTACAAAATAAAAGAAAATCAATATTTGTTAATAAGTTTTATAGTTATTAAGGTACCAAGGGTATTATAAGGATAATAACGCTTGAGATCAATGGTGTATATACGTTGACCGAAAGCGTTATTATCTATAATACCCGTGGTGCCTTCAACGTTTAATGTCCGACTAAATTTAGAATTTCTAAATTCCGAAGTTTGAATTAATTAGTTTTCAAGTAAGTACATTTAGCAACAATAGTCGTAACGTAATTGTGGTAACCATAGTTTTACTTAGGTTTTTATTGGTAAACTTGACAGTATTTAACTAATTATTTAAATTTAACGCCCAAGGGCGATATTTTTCAAAATAATGCCCTAGGGCATTATATTATATTTAACTGACTTCGAAATCATGCGATTATTTGTCAAATAATATACCAGTCGGATATTAATAAATTTAACTTAGAACTTAATGGTTCGCCCAAAGTTGGGCATTGGTGTACTTAACAAACCCTCAAAATTTGAGACCGATCCATTAGTTAATTTAAAGGTTATTCTATTTGTTTATCCCAGAGACCTTTTTTTGCAATAACATAAGACAAAAAAAAATGAAGACAGGGCAATTCTCCGTATGCAAAATAAAAGTAGAAGAGTGATGCTATCAACATGTATTACAAAAAGGAAAAAAAAAATTTAATATAGTCAAAAATCCTAATGCCAAATTTTTTAAATTTTATAGATTATAAACATTTAGAATAAGTTTAAAAATATTGTCCGTAGAAAAAATATTTTTATACATTCGCAAAGCTAGTATTTAGTATATTCTCACGAATTTTCAAATAAAAAATTTTAGCCTAGGTTCATTTGGGTCAAAATTAGCCATGTGTTTTTTAATTCACATTTAAACTGTTTATACTAATTAAGGAATCTGATTAATGCCAATATAAAAAATGGTATTTTTTTGCTAAAAAATTTGCACAAATATTGTTCCTTCACAGGACCTTCTACGAATTTTCAAAAATGTAGTTGAAATGATTACTAGGCGAAACCTGCAAATCCACCGAGTTCTAATACTGAAAAAGCAATTTCAAACTAATAAAATTAAAAAAAAATGAATGGGTTGCATGTGTAAGTCCATACTATTGTAGTAAACAAAAGAGAGACGTTCTCACAAACAATTTATTTTACAATTTATTTATTTATTAAATTATTTAATAAAATTTTATGTATTTCTGGATCAACTGAATGGATTTTGATCTCTCTTTTTTTTAATTTGTATGTAATTTCTACGTACATTACAAATATGCCATTTGTTTATAAATTTTTTAATTATCAAACCAGTCAGACGCAGATTATTTAGACGAAATAGACTTAGTGATTTACCATCGCGATTTTAGTTATAATGTGCCGCCGTAATTCCTGGAGACAACAATTTTATAACTATGTAATAAAATATTTGCAAGGAAAATGATTATACACTCACCGGTACAAAATTCCGCCATACAAAATTTTTGATTAAGTTTTACAATTTATAACTTTATTATTTTTACTCCGATGTTCAAGGTTATTGGACCAGTTTGTAGGTACATGTATTGATGTCGTCTGTTATTGTTCCGGTAACAAAAATTTTTTGCCTTAATACTCCAGGCTGTGGGTGAAAAATCGGTCGATTTCAGGATATAATTCAGGAAATTTTGAAACCTATCAGGTGTTGTAAAGGACGATGCCAGGAATAACTTCTACTAAAATGTGACCAAAAGTATTGTGAGCTTTTTTTTTATTGCGATTTTCATTTGTTAAATTTGCAATTTTTAAAGATTTTTAATTTTACAGCTTAGAATATTGATTCTAGAGAAAAACTTTTTAATAGAAAGTTGTAGTAAATTAAAAAAACCTACAATTTGAGCTATGGTAAGTTTAATTTCGTTTATTGGTTATTGCAAAATAGCCTGCGAAAAGTCCAAAATGTCCGTTTTTTACAATTGCGTTATTTATTGTACAAATAATTTATTTTTTATTTTTTAAAGCTTTAAAATGAAGATCTTTCAATTCCAAACATAAAAAAAAAATGTAAGGCCGGATTAACGAGTTTGTTGCTTAGATATTATAAATTGTTTATCCCAAGAGGTCAAATGTCGAAGGCTATAACTTTTTGAAAAAAAAATCGTAGAGAGTTGGTGAAACATCCAATCTCCTTCTAAGGAGTTATATTTTCATATTATGATGTAAATAAATGCGTAAAACATTTTAAAACTTCTAATTTTTGGGTTTGAAAATAAGGGGAAAAATTTCGTTAAAAACATTTAGAGCTGAAGCGGCCCTGTGCATCCTATGAGTTTTTAACTTACAGATTATTATTGCTCAAGACAAAACAAAGATTCATAAAAAAATAAAAAAATTTTACGACCAACTGAAGCTGAGCTAAATGTTGGGTTTTTAAAGAAGGGGGCAAATTTCGTTATAAACATTTAGAACTGAAGCGGCCCTGTACATCCTATGAGTTTCTACCTTGCAGATTATTGTTGTTGAAGACGAAACGAAGATTTATAAAAAAAATAAAAATTTTCTACAACCAACTGAAGCCGAGGCAATTTTTTTTTCTTAAATCGTAGTGCCTTTATTTATAACAATTAAGAAATTATTTTACAGTCATTGACTAAAGAAATCATTATAAAATATAGTTACATTTAATTATTAAAAATTATTTTTTAAATCGGTGCTTTTGCGAGCGGCCGAATTTTGCAAATCATCCGGTTCGCTTTAAATCCGCGCGCTCGGAAAATTTTTACGTAACTTGTATTAAATTTTGACCGAAAACAATTTAATAATATTACCATTATAATATACAGCCTATTTACCACTGTATTTGTTTTTCTTGATAAACTTTTATATGAAATCTCATTTCTGAAGGAATAATATTACAAAAATGATACCTATATAATATGAAATATATAACTATATTTTTAATTTTTTCTTATTATACAATATAAAACTTTTTCTTCTTGTAGTGTCTATCCGTTTTGGATGTTGGCGACCATCATGGCAATCTCTACTTGCACACTAAATCGGTACTGCTGCTCTAAAAAGATTTGTAGTTGTTGTGTTGAACGACGTACGTAAATTTTCTAGCAAGGTAATCCTTCGCCTTCCTGGTTATCAGTTTCCAAATGGGGTTTGCCAAATTGCCATGATGGTCGCCAACATCCAAAACGGATAGTCACTGCAAGAAGAAAAAGTTTTATATTGTATAATAAGAAGTAACATTATTATTATTACATTTATGTAACAATGAAAAAATTAAAAATATAGTTATATATTTCATTATATTATGTATAAATGTGGTAAAGAGACTGTATATCATAATGGTAATATTATTAAATTGTTTTCGGTCAAAATTTAATACAAGTTACGTAAAAATTTTCCGAGCGCGCGGATTTGAAGCGAGCCGCGCGATTTGCAAATTTTGGCCGCTCGCAAAAGCACCGATTTTAAAAATAATTTTTAATAATTAAATGTAATTATATTTTATAATAATGGTTATTTTAAGATAATATTAGTCTTTATTTAGTCAATGACTGTAAAATAATTTCTTAATATTTATAAATAAAGGCACTACGATTTAAGAAAAAGATACAATTATCTTGGCTTCAGTTGGTTGTAGAAAACTTTTATCTTTTTATAAATCTTTGTTTCGTCTTCAGCAACAATGATCTGTAAGTTAGAAACTCATAGGATATACAGGGCCGCTTCAGCTCTAAATGTTTATAACGAAATTGCCACTTTATTTTCAACCCCAACATTTAGCTCGGCTTCAGTTGGTGGTAAAAATTTTTTATTTTTTTATAAATCTTCGCTTCGTCTTCAGCAACAATAATCTGTAAATTAAAAACTCATAGGACGTACAGGGCCGCTTCAGCTCTAATTGTTTATAACGAAATTTGACTCCTTCTTTTCAAATCCAAAAATTAGAGGTTTAAAAATGTTTTACGCATTTATTTATATCAGAATGTGAAAACATAACTCTTTAAAAAGAGATTGGATGTTTCACCAACTCTCTACACTTTTTTCAAAAACTTTACTTTTTTTTCAAAAAGGCTATTTTTACAAAATTAGCCTTCGACATTTGACCTCTTGAGATAAACAATTTATAATATCTAAGCAACAAATTCGTTAATCCGGCCTTACAATTTTTTTTATGTTTGGAATTGAAAGATCTTCATTTTAAAGATTTAAAAAATAAAAAATTATTTGTACAATAAATAACGCAATTGTAAAAACGGCCATTTTGGACTTTTCGCAGGCTGTTTTGCAATAACCAATAAACGAAATTAAACTTACCATAGCTCAAATTGCAGGTTTTTTAATTTACTACAACTTTCTATTGAAAAGTTTTTCTCTAGAATCAATATCCTAAGCTGCAACATTAAAAATCTTTAAAAACTGCAAATTTAACAAATGAAAATCGCAATAAAAAAAGCTCACAATATTTTTGGTCATATTTTAGTAGAAGTTATTCCTGGCATCGTCCTTTACAACACCTGATAGGTTTCAAAAATTCCTGAATTATATCACGTTTTTTCACCCACAGCCTGGGGTATAAATGGCATTATACGGGTGACAATGGAAGCGTTGTACTTTCTCCAAAATTTTAAAAATTCTGAGGAAAAATTGAAGAGCTGATTTTGTTTCATAGTCCTGTCATATTACCCGGAGGCATCACTAAAATTTTGTTTTTTGAATTATCCGAATGGTTCCGCCACTGACTACATATCATATTAGAAGGCACGTATAATTATATCGATCGTCTAAAAATCAAGTTTTTAGTGGTAAAAGGTGAATTTTAAAACTTACAAACAACAATGAATAAAACTTAATTACTAGTACATGGTTTATAATATTTATTATATAGACCAGGGCGGATCTGTGAAAAAACGTCTATTTTTGGATGTGCGAGGTGGCATTCGGATTTTTGCAGATAAAGTTTGGTGACTACTTTAACAATAATAATTGACTTATGCTTCTTCTCAAATATGCCCGGAACAATAACAAAAAAATTAAAATATTTAAAAATTTCGAAAAATATCGATTTTTTTCTATTTAAAACTTAAAACTATTCATTTTGTAACAAAGTCTTACAAAAATAAAATAAAGATAATTAAATTTTTTATGATAAACGACTGGTTAAAAATGTTTTAAATTATTACCCTTTCTGCAAAATAGCAATAAATACAAAATAAGGGGGCAAAATAAGCCTGTTTTTATTCAATGTTTTTCAAGCAATACTCAATAGATTTTGCAGAATAATTTTGCAATCTAAATTTTTTTTAAAAATTTCAAATTTTTTAACAACTTTATGAAGAAAAAGTAGACCATTAAGAAGTTTGCTAATTTTTTACATATAAAGAGCTTCTCTACCTATCTAATACACTTTACATAATTAAGCCTTAAGTACTAACACCCCGTCTCTCAGACGGCATCGCTTGTCGAAAGTGGGATATTTTCCTTCCTAGAAAATTTTGAACGTCACCCGCTTATGACTTTTCAAGTTGGGTTGTTCTTTAATAGTATTGAATTCGGCAATTTGCTGCAGGTTGTTATTCGAAAGATATTTAGGCTCAAAGTGTGATTTCCGTCTATTAGCGGGGGTGTTAGTGTTTGTGCCCAGTTCGTCATTACACATAATGTGACTCAGTTCGTAAAAAACATCAAATAAGGGAATAAACACCCTGAGGAAACTATTTTGAAATGGTTTGATGAGGTAGAAGACGACATAAGCGAAGTGGAATCATTTTGAGATGAAAATGTTGCCACTGACTACCATTGCTACACTATACTAACTATAGTACCTGTTAGTTTTTTTTTGTTTAAACATTTTTTAAAATCCTTATTTTAATTTTTCTTACTCTTTGTTTAACTCGATTATAAATTTTTATTAAGATTCTTTAATTTGTTTAATTTTTATTACACTTTTTTTCAGGAGTAAAAAGGTACACAAACAATCCTTCCATTCTTGTTATAATGTTTTTTATTTTAATAAATACAGAAAAACTAGAATAATTACTGTGTTTTTTAGATAATCAATACTTTCAGTAAGTCATCGAAAAATGTTTTTGCATTAAAATATTTAACAAAAACAAAAACTACTACTAAAATTTTAAACCCGTCTGTCAGGCGGTTAGTTAGTGTTTACGCCATTGATTTAAGATGTTAATACTTAAGGGTTAAAATCGGATTATTTAAGCAGCCTCAGCACTGTTTTAAGGTTATACACAATTTTTTGCCTTATAAACAAATACAGTGAGGACGTTTTAGTTGGCATCAATTAATTTTCTAGAGAAAAGGCGTCTGTGGAGATAAATCCCGAAACACGTCGATTTTATTTTTAAATTCTAATTTTTTGGTATATATATCATACTAGTGACGTCATCCATCTGGGCGTGATGACGTAATCGATGATTTTTTTAAATGAGAATAGGTGCCGTGTGATGATAGCTCAATCACAAGGCTATTCAATTTTGTATTCACTAATATAAATATTAACATAATTATTTATACAGGGTTTGAATTAAAAAAAAATTTATATTAAATTAATTCCAATATTTAGATTACGTCATCACACAAAGATGGGTGACGTCGCTAGTATGCTATTTATGCCAAAAAAATTATAATTTAAAAACAAAAATCGATCTGTTTCGGGATTTACCTCCAGAGTCGCCCATTCTCAAGAAAATGAATTTATTTCAACTCAAACGTCCTCACTGTATATGTTTATAAGCCAAAACATTGTTTATAATTTTAAAACAGTGCTGAGGCGGCTTTAATAATCTGATTTTAATTCTGTAAAGTGTATATTAGATAGGTAGAGAAGCTCTTTATATGTAAAAAAATTAGCAAACTTGTAAATGGTCTACTTTTTGTTCAGAAAGTTTTTAAAAGATTTGAACTTTTTTAAAAAAATTTAGATTGCAAGATTATTATGTAAAATCTATTAGGTCGATTTTACTGAAATTTGGTGACCGGTTTAAGTATGTTGTAAGATTTTTTTTAGTGAATTATGAAGGTTATAAGTGCAACCAAAGTGGTCAAAAAACATTGAATATGAACAGTCTTTATTGTCCCCTTATTTTCTATTTATTGCTATTTTGCAGAAAGGGTAATAGTTTAAGACATTTTAAACCAGTCGTATATTATACAAAATTCAATTATATTTATTTTCTTTCCTCCTGACTTTGTTCCAAAATGAATCGTTTTAAAGTAATAAGCAATGAAAATAGAAAACGATCGATATTTTTCGCAATTTTTAAATATTAAATTTTTTTTATTAATGTTCCGGGCATATTTGAGAAGGAGCATAGGCCAATTATAATTATTGGAGTTGTCACCTAACTTTATCTGCAAAAATCCGAATGCCACCTCTCATATCCACCTCAAAACAGATCGGGCCGGGTCTAATATTGAAAATTCATAATCTTTTATTGTGGAAGTGTGAATTTAGTTTATTAACCTACAACTAAGACGCGTGGTTTAAGTGACAGAATTGAATAAGGTATTCAAAAAATAGCAATAACATAAACATAGGCGTAACAATTCAAGGTAAGGATATTTCATATTTTTAAAAATAGCTTATATATCCTCTGGAACCTTGGGTGGTTAATGTATTTAATTATAATAGTATAAATAACTTTAAACCATAATAAATAAAGTAAGTCTAAAATAAATTTAAAAATCAATTTAAAATTAAATTAAAAGTAAATTATTTGATTTAAAATATAATCAAACTACTTAACCACTCAAAGAAGTGCGGTTCCTCTAAATGGTAGACTTGGAATAAACCTTTATCGTTGAGTGGTCGTGTAGGGAAAGGTAAAAGCAAATTCATCGTCATGGAAAGAACAATGGAAGAAATAATATAAAAACTTAATAAAATGGAAGAGAGAGAGAGAGAGAGAGAGAGAGATTAAGGTAGAAAATAAAATAGATGCTATATCAATCGAACTCAATAAGCCAAAATTAGAAAATGAACTGATCAAAAGGAAAACCTGGAAATCAAAGAGGAGATAAAATTGCAAATAATAAGAATCGAGGCTCTAGAAAAAGAAATAAGAAAGAAAAACATTGTGATACATGGTGTAGACGAAACAGCAAATGAAATAAATTCAAAGAAATAACTAATAAAATGAACATTTCAATAGACGAAAACGAGGAGATACAGGATATCCCTAGAGTAGGAATACAAAATAATAAAACCAGGCCTATAAAAATAGAACCTAAATATGTGTCGAAAAAAATAGAGATACTAAGCCAAACACGTATGCCACGTGGCTTTTCAAGGCGTCAACTGCCACGTGGGGTGCTCACAGCACCCCTTAAAGATTTTCTGTTATCTACTTGCTTATAAACAAAATAATGTGTTGAGTTATACAAGTCTATAAAAAACATGTTTTATTAACTTATTAGCTACTAATTATATTATAAAAGTTAAAAAATAAAATTAAAAGGTGTTATAAGTTAATTAGCAAGTACCAACCCATAATAAATGAAGTGAAGTAAAATATCTAAAAAAATTAAAATTTATTGAAGACTATATTAATAATTTAAATCAGTTATTATAATAAAAAATGTAAATCTGACCTGTTTATCAAAAACACAAAAATAATTTAAAACTTAAACTGCCAGATGGTGACAGCCCGATTCGACTTTAGAGCTACAAGTTCAGAATGACACTAAATAACCACTTCAAATGCAAACAGATATACAAAAAAAAAAAGTTGAGTCCGCGAGTCTTTACCCGTGCGTCATCATATAAAGCATACGAAATAAGTCGGAAATCTATTTCACGCAACAACAACTGACAGAAAGTGGCTACTGTTCCGATTACGGGTTATATTATAAAATTTGACGTAATCAAATATATAGAATGTCAAATGTAAGTTTTGCTTCAAAATTTTTTGTGCAGAATTACAGCTACATTTGAAGTAGCTTAATAAATTGACTGACATTCACAAAAATAAACAAAGCAGAACCGTCAAACAAATTGTGCTTAAAATATGAAAACATAACGAATCGTCTTTTTTTGTACCTATCTCTTTTCAATGCACTGAGTCTAGATGGTTCATAAGAATAACATATGTGTTATTACTTAATAACAAACGGCAGCTGGTTTGTCATGAGTTTCATGCGTGGAAGAGAATGATGCTAGATAAAAAGTATGTGTTTTATCTCGCCAGGTATTAATGACGCACGGGTAAAGACTCGGGGAGTCAACTGTATGCTATTTAATATTATAGAAAGCTACTACGACGCACAGCACGGTTAACAAATTTGAAATACCAAATATTTGATGAAAACATGTTATGGGGTGCTGGTAGCACCCCACGTGGCAGGTGCCGGGTTAAAAGAATTACAACAGGAAAGGAAATTTCCAATCCACTAACCGAAATTGGCTAGAGATAAAGGCTACAGGGCGTTCCTAAAGGGCGTTATAGTTACTATAACGGGCTCAAAATAGATGGAGAAATATACAGGGTGTAACAAAAATACAGGTCATAAATTTAATCGCATATTCTGGGACCAAAAATGGTTCGATTGAACCTAACTTACCTTAGTATAAATGTGCACGGAAAAAAAGTTACAGCCCTTTGAAATTACAAAATGAAAATCGATTTTTTCCAATATATCGAAAACTATTAGATATTTTTTATTGAAAATGGACATGTGGTATTCTTATGGCAGTAGTATTTTAAGAAAAAATTATAATGAAATTTGGACACCTCCAAAAAATTTTATGGGGGTTTGGTTCTTTTAAACCCCCCAAACTTTTGTGTACGTTCCAATTTAATTATTAGTGTAGAGCCATTAGTTAAACACAAGTTTTTAAAAACTTTTTTGTCTCTAAGTACTTTTTTCAAAAGTTAGTTTTTATCGAGATATTTGAATATTTGTCAAATCCAGCACATATTTGTATATGGTAAGTACGGTTATGGAGACCTGGTAATAATATGAAAATTTATTTATGATTTACATTTTTAAGTATATTTTGAACCATATTAAAAAAGAAGCCATATCTCGATAAAAGATGCTTTATCAAAAAAATACAAGGAGGCAAAAAGTTTTAAAAACACTGTGTTAAACTAATGGTACCGCCGTAATGGTTTAATTGGGACGTACACAAACATTTGGGGGGTTTAAAGGAACAAAACCCTCATAAAATTTTTATGTAAACATATTAAAAAAGAAGCCGCAACTCGATAAAAACTGCCTAATCGAAAAAATAATAAGAGGCAAAAAAGTTTTAAAAATATTGAATTTAACTAATGGCACCACAATAATAATTTATTTGGAACGGATACAAAAGTTTGGAGGGTTTAAGGAAACAAAACCCCCATAAAATTTTTATGGGGTGCACAAATATCACTATAATTTTTCTTTAAGATGTTCTTTCCATAAGAATGCTACATGTCCATTTTCAACAAAAAACCGCTAATAGTTTTCGATATATTCAAAAAAATCGATTTTCATTTTGTAATTTCAAAGGGCTGTAACTTCTTTTGTGTGCATATTTGTACTAAGGTAAGTTAGGTTCATTCGAACTATTTTTGGTCCCAGAATATGTGGTTTAATTTATGACCTGTATTTTTGTTACACCCTATACACCGGAGCAATTAGGCTATAAAAATGATAACAATGGAGATATTCAACCTGAAATTGGAACAGAGGAACAAAAACCAAAAGGGAAAAAAGCGAGTGAAAGATCCCCAGGAAACGAAATACAGCAGATACTCAAGATTTCAAGCAGTAAGAACAGCAGAAGGAGGAGCATATAACTCAAAAAACTGATAACACAGGCACCAAAAACTACAAAGATACTTGTAAAAAAGACAGCGCAAATGGAAAAGGACAACGAAAATAATGGGAAGGAAACAATAATAATAGGTTCTTGGAATATCACAAGTCTTTATGGTAAATAATTCGAATTGACAGAGGAAATGAAAACATACGGCATTGCCATCCTAGGCCTGAGCGAAACAAAGAAAAAGGGAAGAGGAAATATGAGATATTTATGGCGATGGTTACAAGCTCTTCTACTCAGGTGTACAAGAAATGGAAAGAGCAAAAGAGGGAGTCGGTTTTATAATCAAGGATAATTGAATCGTTTATTTCAGAAAGGGGTCAAGTGACAAATCTTGACAAAATGAGTGCAAAAAATTAATTTTTTTTCTTAAACAAATTAACAAGATACATTTTTAAAAAATACAACACCTCAAAAATACAACAGACAAATACTCCAGGTTGTTAGGTAGAATTTTTATTATATATAAAGTGATTGTTTGTTGAATGTAAACAGTGAGTAAACTTGATTTTCTCAAAAGTAGATACTTGTGACTTGATCTCTTTCTGAAATAAAATTCAATTTGAGTAAGAGAGTTGTAAAATACCAAGCAATAAACTCTAGAATAATTACTGTAAGTATAAAACTAGACGAGATAGTTAGCATAATACAAATATATGCACCAGTCGAGGGCACAGAAGAACAGAAAATGTCTCAATTCTATAGCAAACTCCAAACAGCTTTAGACGAAATGAGAGAAGAGAGTGAGAACATAATTATTATTGGGGACTGGAATGCAAGAGTTGGAAATGACATCAACAAGGGACTTGGAAACCTTGGGCGGTAGGAAGAAAAAGCTGAGAACAGAAATGGTAAGAAGATGATATCATTTTGTGTAAATAACGACATAAAAATCGGAAATATATTCTGGTATCAAAATATGGAGCACAAATACACCTTTGAAGCACAGGAAAGAAATGCTAAAAGTCTAATAGATTACATCGTGATTCCTGCAGAAGTGGATATTATCAAAAATACAAATACAGAAAAATTTGCAGAACTAAACACTCAACACAAGCTACTCGTAGGCGAAATGACTACAAATATTAAGCAATATATTATAGTCGATAAATCATACACTAAGATAAATATTAAGAAGCTAAAAAAAGAGAAAGATAAAAATCGCTATAAACAAGAAATATTTGAGGAATTGCAAAGAATATAGCTGGAAAGACATCCATTGGATATGGAACAAAGATGGAAAGTACTAAAAGACACATTATATAAAACATCAGAGAAAATTTGTGAAAAAAAAATCAATAAATAATAAATATCATAAGAGAACAGAATTGTGGAGTCAAGAAATAAAAAAAGTAGTAAAGGAAAAGAAGCAAGCCTGGAAAAAATATCAAAAATGTAGAGATGAAAATAACAAAGCAGAATATATAGAGAAACGTAATCGAGCAAAGATAGCAGTAAGGGAAGCGAAAAAGCTGAGCTGAGAAGAATTCGGAAAATAATTGGCAGCAAATTACAAAACAGATAACAGAAAGTTCTGGAGTCGTATAAAGAATTTAAGAAGGAAAAAGATAGGGAACAGTATGGAACCAAAGATAAAAATAACCAATTGAAAATAGAGACTACAGAAATAGTAGAAGTATGGAAACAATACTACGAAGATAAATTTAAACACGAAGAAGTAGAAAGAAATGAAGCAGGAAGAAATAGACCAGAAATGGAAGAGGAACCAGAGAGTATAAGGAAGGAAGAACTGGAAGAAGCTATAAACAATATTAAACTTAGAAAAGCGGCAGGAGAGGACCGAATCGATTCAGAAATGATAAAATGAATGGGTGAAAAAGGCTGGCTATTACAGATATGCAAGGGAGCATGATGTACAGAGAGAATCCCAGCTGACTGGAAGAACAACATAGTTCTACCAATATACAAAAAAGGACAACATAACGATTGCGAGAATTATAGAGCAATATGTTTGTCATAGGTCGCCTTCAAGGTATACACGAGAATTATAGAGAAGCGTCTAAGATCAGTGATAGAGAAAGAATTGGCAGACGAACAGGCTCTGCATTCAGATCAAACCATCTAACAAACGATAACGTCTACATTATAAGGAATATAATAGAGAGACAATGCCGTAAAGGGGATGAACTATTTCTCATGTTCGTTGATCTGAAGGCGGAATTTGGTACGATAAACAGAGAAATAATGTGGAAAATATTGGAAAGCTATAATATACCAAAAAAGATGAAAAAAGTCATAAAATTTATACAGGGTGTCCAGAAACTCTACCGACAAACGAAGACAGGAGATTCCTCAGATAATTTTAAGACAATTTAACCCAATTCACCAATTTTACCAACATAAAGTAAGAGTAACTGTTAGTACTCGAATACCTCATAATTTAATAATCTAGTATCAAAAATGCTCAAAACTTCAAGACAAAAAAGTTATGCTATAAAATAACTGCTGACCTACCCAAAACGGACGCCTATGACCAGTACTAGAAATTCGCAATTAATTAAATCGATTTATCTCTAGAATATAAATAAATGTACCAGTTTTCGTCTTTCTAAACGGATTTTTTGTTAATTTTTTTTTATTCAAAAAGCGAAAAATTTTCAAATTGATTTTTCTAGAAAACGGTGTGTCCTACCGATTTAAAAGAAGAGTAACTTTTAGTACTAGAATACTTCACAATTTAATAATCCAGTGTCATAAATGCATAAAAGTTAAAGAAAAAAAGGTTACGCGATAAAATAACCGTTGCCCTACCCAGAACGGACGCCTATGATCGGTACTAGAAATTTGAAATAGATGGATTAGATTTATATCTTATAAGATAAACACGCGTACCAATTTTTGTTTTTCTAACTAGAAGCGTTCTGGAGGTAATTAAGAAAAACTAATTACAAGACGCCATTTTCAAAGAGCTCTAGCTCCCTTAGGAAGCATTTTCGGACTAAGTGAATTGGGTTAAATTATCTTAAAATTATCTGAAGAATCTCCTGTCGTCGTTTGTTGGTAGAGTTTCTGGACACCCTGTATATAGGGAAGTAGAAGGCCAATTACAAATAAATGGAGGAAAATCAGGCATTTTAAATGGGATAAGGGAATTAAACAAGGAGATGGACTAAGCCCCCTCTTGTTTATAATAGTCATGGATACTTTAATCAAAAATAGCAAAGATCAAACAAGAAACCTTCAATACATAATAGGATATAAAAACTTAAATGCAATAAAGATCAATTCTCTTCTATACGCTGATGATATAGTTTTAATCACAGACACAGTAGAGAAAATGCAGAAACTAATAGAGATTTGGCAAAAAGAGATACAAAAATTCTTCTTCTTCTCTTCTTCTTCTTTTTGTATAGACATGACTCTGTTTGTTTTTTCAATGTGCCTCTAGTAAGTTGTCGTTCAATCGTTTTCGTGGTCTTCCCACTGATCGTCTTCCTACTGGGGAACCGTCTCTCGCTGTCCTGACTACCCTATTTGTTGTCATTAGGTTTATGTGGTCATTCCATTCCATTTTTCTGTTTCTTACTCAGTTATTAATGTTATTTACCTTGCATTTCCGTCGTATATCTGTACATCTAGCTCTGTCACATAGAGTCTTACCATCGATTTTTCGAAGGGTTTTCGTCTCCGCTGTTTCGAGCCATCATTTTGTCCTCTCTGTGTCGGGTCGTGTTACTGACGCGTATGTCATTATTGGTCGGATGACTGTTTTGTAAATTCTGCCTTTCGTTTCTTTTCCCATACTTTTATTTCTCCATATTGTGTCATTCAGGCAACCTGCGGCTCTGTTTGCTCTGTTCACTTGATCTTCCATTTCTGTTTCGAGCCTTCCGTAGCTAAATAGTGTGATGCCTAGGTATTTAAACTCCATCACTTGTTCTATTATCTGACCTTTCAGCTACAGTTTACATCTTATTGGATCTGCGGTTATAACCATGCATTTTGTCCTTTTTGAGGAAATTAACATGTTAAATTTTCTGGCGATTATGTTGAATTGGTACAGCATACGTTGTAAATCATCTTCACTTTGAGAGATTAGTATTGTATCGTCCGCATTGCAGATTATTTTAAGTTGTTTTTCTCCCATTTGTTATCTTTTTTTTAGTTCTTACTTTTTTTATTATTTCGTCCATGATCAGGTTTAACAATAAAGGACTCAAAGAATCCCCCTGTCTTATCCCATTGCCGGCTTCAATTGGGTCAGTTAGTTCATCCTCCACTTTAACTTTTATTGTGTTGTTCTGGTTCAGATCAACGCAATAAATATATTGTATATTGTACAGATACAGAAATTAAAAATGGAAATTAATCTCAACAAAACAAAACTTATGATAATAAATAAAGATGAGAAAAGAGAAAGGAATACTAATATAATAGTAAGGGAACAAGTAATAGAACACATATCTACTTTTGAATATTTGGGAAATATCATATGATGGGAAAACGGACTTGGCAATAAGTAATAAACTGAAGAAGGCAAGTAACGGGTATTACTCTTTAAATAATACAATTTTTGGAAAGTCAGAGATAAACAACAAAACTAAACTCAGAGTATATAACAGCATAGTAAATCCGATATTGAAATATGGGGCGGAAACATGGATTGTGCAAATGAAACATGAATCATTGATAAACGCGACCGAGATGAAATACATGAGAAGAATAGCCGGAGAATTCAGAAATGAAGATATAGGGAGAGAGCTGGAACAAGAACCGATAATGAGGAAGATCGAAAAAAAACAATTAAGCTGGTTTGGTCACATACAACGAATGGACCAAAAAAGATTTACAAAGAAGATACATGAAGCCAAAATGGGAAACAAAAGAAAAAGGAAAGGCCGAGGAAGACTTGGATGGACCAGATCCAGGATATAGGTGAAAGGAGACACATGAGTATGAGGGATATGAAGAACCTGGCCACCAATAGAAGCGATTGGAAGAAATGGATAAAACGCGGAACCAGACATCCGACGCCCTGAAGGGCACTAAGGATTATGAGAAAGAAGAAGAATTATCCGAATATCTCCTTGTTTGTACAAGCTGTAAAATTTTTTGTAAATAAAACCACTGATTGACTCATAAATAGCTGTTGAATATATAGTTGAATGAATAGCTGTTATATCTTAAATAGCTGTTGAGTGATAAATCTAAATGATGTATCTTAAATAGATAAATTAAAAATAGCTATTCGCCGTCATCCTGGGCCTCAAGAAAATCTGATACAGTTATGGCCGTGGTAGAGAAATATCGGGCTATTCCTCAAGCAAGGATAAGACATCTTTATTCGATGCCAAATAGATTGCGAGCAGTCGTTGCTGCGAGAGGTGGACATACCCGCTATTTAATTGTTTTGTTTTGTTATTAATTTTGTTTTATGTTGTTAATTTTAGTGCGTTTGATATTTTTAATTAAATAAACCTTCAAAGTATTGTTTTTATTTATAGATCTTACAAGAAAAGAGATATTCGGATAAGTCAAAAAACAGAATTTTGGAAATATCTCCAAGATAATAAGAAAGGAGTATGAAACAAATTGAGCTATTCAATTTTTCCACAGAACTTTTTTAACTTAGGAGAAAATACAACGTTTCAATTCACCCCCGTATAATGTCAGTTAAGCTAAAATTTTTTATTACCGGAATAATGAGAAACGATACAAATATATGCAATACAGCCAAGCGCTGTCTATTTGCACTGGATAAGCTTATAAAATCAAAAAATCTTACAAGAAGTTCCAAGATCAAAATCTATAAATCCATTGTCAGACCTGTACTAACATGGTTGCGAAACATGAACCATGACCAAATCAAACGAAGAAAAGCTCAGACGTTTTGAACGAAAAATACTTAGAAAAATTTTCGGACCTCACCACGACATTAACACAAACCAGTATAGGATCAGAACCAACTTCGAATTAAAAGAACTCTACAATGACACCGATATTGTCCAAGAAATTAAATCACAGCGACTAAGATGGGCAGGCCACGTGCACAGACTTCATAACGAGAGACTTGTAAGACTGGTATGGGAGGAGATTGCTACAGTCAAAAGACCACTCGGACGTCCCAGAGTGCGATGGAGAGATAACATCCAAGCAGATCTCCGAAAAATGAACATCCCATTTGACCCTAGGTTGATGGAAGACCGAACAAATTGGAAGAGAGTTGTACAGTTAGCCACGACCCACCCAGGCTTGTAGCGCTACGTGATGATGATGATGATGATGATGATGATGAAGATGATGATGATGATATACAATATACATGTACCTACAAACTGATGCAAGAATCTTGAAAATCGGAGAACAAATAATAAATTTATAAATTGTCAAATTTAATCAAAAATTTTGGGTGGCGGAATTTTGTCCCGGTGAGTGTAGAATCATTTTCTCCAAGTCACCTACACTAGTGGTCACAACATTTACTCATTGTAATTTGTTTTGCAGATTGTAAAAAATAAATTGGGAAGTTAAATAAAAAACAGTATATTTGGTTTAAACAATGTTTTAAAAAATAAGTTTTTTTTCTCTGATTCTGGCTTTGGTTTAGAACTAGAACCTTTAGCCACGTAATTGTATAACTTATCACTAAGTCAGGGGAGTAATGTGTAGTGTGTGTGTTGAGTAAGTGTCTTGTTACTTTGCAAAGTCGACGTGATTGTCTTTGCAAAGAGACGCTAATTGTTTCCGAACGTCTGCGGTCCCTCCGGTGAGTACCGATCCCACAAGGACAGAAACTATCTTTCATTTATTAATTTATAATAAATGAAAAATTTCTGCCCCTGGTAGGATTCGAACTCCCGACCTTTCGTTTCAAAGGTAGGCGCTCTTGCCACTGCGCCACAGAGGGGGTTGAAAAAAATAATAATATGCTTCCAAAAAAATTTTTTTAATCAAAGTATCATTATTGATCATAGAAAAAGTTAACGTATCTACACTTTAATAAATAAATTATTTTTATTAAATAATTATTTATTGAAGATCATTTATTCATTAAAGTATATCTTAACTTCTTCTATGATTAATAATGATAGTATGTTGTTCTGAAATTATTTCCTTGTGGCATTTTTATATTCAACTATTCTAAATGGTAATTAATCCACTATTTAACTAAAAAAATAATTTTATTAAAGTTTAGATGTCCAAATCGGATGTCGTTGTCAAAATACGACATTTTGACAACGTATTTTGACAACGACATCCGATTTGAGCGTCGAAACGTTAATAAAATCATTTTTTAGTTAATTGTGGCTTATTTCTTATTTATAATAGTTTATTAATGATATTATTATTAAAAAAAAGGATTTGTGGGAAAATACTGGATATTGCCCTCATCAGCAATATATTGCTGCGACCGTCCATCTCCAATTAAAGCTACGAGTTGGGCTGAATTTTCAGAAAGGCTCCTCATTCAAAAATCAAGCAGTTGTAATGCACCGAGCAAACACAAATGTGTTCGATAACGAAAACCTTTCGTTTTCTTTTTTTTTACAAAAGCACGTTTCAACTTGAAATGTTATTGGTTTGTAGACATTTAAAGGAGACCATAATTGAATGGTTTATTTCAGAAAGGGGTTAAGTGACTAATTTTGACAAAATGAGTTTTTGGTGGATTTTTTTAATTTAAACGTAAATACAGCTTTTGTTGCAGAAAGTAATCAATTGCTGCCATAGGTGTTGCCTTGGCAGCACAGGGAAATTAGCGTTTAGTGCAGAAAGGGGCCATGCAACGCATGACTCCTTGCTTAAAAATTGTGTAACCACCAACTTTATTTCAGAAAGGGGCCAAGTGCAAAAAATTATTTATTTTTTTCTTAAACAAATTAACAAGATAAATTTTTGAAAAATACAATACTTTTTGACAAACACTACAGGTTATTAGTGAGAATTTTTATTTTATATAAATAAAATTTTTGTTGAATGTAAACACCAATTTTATTTTAGAAAGGGGCCAAGTGAAAAAATTATTTATTTTTTTCTTAACCAAATTAACAAGATAAATTTTTGAAAAATACAATACTTTTTGACAAACACTACAGGTTATTAGTGAGAATTTTTATTTTATATAAATAAAATTTTTGTTGAATATAAACACGTTTTTTTGTTTTTCTCAAAAGCAGGTTTTTGTGACTTGACCCCTTTCTGAAATAAACGATTCAATTAGGGAGACCATATTTAGGAGTATTATAACTAGAGTGCGGATTTCTAAGTCTAATGCGATCTTTACACGGTCAATATTGTTGAAACAATATTACGGACGAATAAATGGTTAAAAAAGGTATCGCTTACATGACTCAATAATATTGATCAATAAAGATAAAAACGGTAGCTAACTCGACTCAATATTGATCAAATAAGTATGTCTCAATTGGGCAGTCAAGCAGAATGGATCTAGAGTTTTTAATCGCATCTGCTTTGGTTCTCAACAAGAAGAAAAAAGTAGACAAAGAACAGTGTGAATAAAAAACTATGTATACGTTCGAGTCATGGATAGTGGGAATTGCTCCGAGGACTCCACAGTGAGCCAGATAACTACACATTTTTTTAAAGAATAGATGAACAACTGTTTCACCACTTAAGTAGGGCTTGCAATACCGGAATTCCGGGATCCCGAATACCGGGATCTCGAACGATTTTAGTCCGGTATTCGATACCGGTATTTATAATAAAAAATACCGGTATTTCGGTATTAGTTTAATTTATAAAAAGTGAATTGATGCACAATAAACTTTCTTCTAAGATATTTTTTCCTATTACAAGAAATTATTTTTGAAGATGAACAATCAATATCATTGTAAAAAATATTTACTAAACACGTTTATTATACATAAAAGTCAAGTATAGCGCTTTCTAAAACCGTGAATGTCCTTAATTAGAATAGAATAGAATAGAAATATGCTTTATTGTCATGAAAAATTGTAAAATTTTATCGACAAAGCTTATAAAAAGTCAAGAAAACAAAACAAAACAATCCAATTTACTAAAATTACATAAATCGTCAATATATTTACAATAATAACAATAATAATGAAGTTAAACAGAAATAATCAATTGCAAAATTTAAGTAAATTGCAAATGCATAGTCTACCTAGTAATTAATAAGTTTAAAAGTTAAGCTGCTGCATATGAAACCCAAATATAGACAAAAAAATTTATAATAAAAATACTACTTGTGCAAAGGGTACTGTAATTTCTTAGTTATTGATTAAGAAAATCTTCCACTGAATAATATGGTCTTTCAGATAGGTAGGCTTTTGTCAGTTTACGGAATTTGGGGAAAGATGCTGGAGATTTAAGTTGTAGAGGGAGATGGTTGTAAAGTTTTTTTGCAGAATATAATATAGATTTTTTTACTAACTCAGAGGACGGGGTCGGCATATAGACGTCAAACGTAGAATTTCTCGTGAAGTAGTCATGAATAGGTCTTGGTGGAAAGACATGTAGATGTTTACGAATTAAGCAAACAAATATACAAAGATGGAAAGGTTAAAATTCCGTGATCTTTGAAGTAACTTCTGCAATGTGTTGTTCTTCTGAGGCCAAACAGATATCTAACTGCTCTTTTTTGTAATTTGAAAATAACATCGAATTGTGCAGCTGTACCAGAACCCCAAAAAGGAAGACCATAACGAAGATGTGACTCGAACAAAGAAAAATATGTTATTTTGGAAGATGCCAAATTGAGTTCATTCGAAACAGATCTTATAGCATAGCAAGCTGAGGATAGTTTCTTCTTTAGCAAATCGATATGATGGGACCATTTAAGGTTGCTGTCTAAAAAAATACCAAGAAGTTTTACAGAGTCAACGGTACTGATCTGGCTGTTATTAAGAGGTAAGGGTTGCAGAGCTCCTTTATAAGACAACGCTACTGTTTCATCTACGTTAAACGAGAGTAAATTAGAGCCAGACCAGGTTTTTATTGTAAGTAAATCAGCAGTTATAGTAGCATGAAGAGTTGCAATATTTGAGTTGCTCCAAGTGATACTGGTATCATCAGCAAAAAGAAAGATTTTTCCATCGATTTTTAAACTAGTGATGTCATTAATAAAGATAAGGAAAAGTAGAGGATCCAATACTGAACCTTGAGGTACCCCACATACAATGTTTTTGAGACTAGAGTCTGTATCATTTACTCTAACCAGTTGTTTCCTATCATCCAAGTAAGATTGGAACCAATCTAAAGAAATACCTCGAATTCCGTAGAAATTTAGTTTTTTTATCAAAATGTTATGATTTACACAATCAAAAGCTTTGGCGTAGTCACAAAAAACGGTGGCAATGTGAAGATTATTGTTCAGTTCTTGATAAACTTCATGTAGTACAGAAAAGATCGCATCAGTGGTGCATTTATTATTTAAAAAGCCGAATTGATTTTGTGATAAAATGTTGTTTTCAACTAGAAAGGACATAAGTCGGGCTTTTATGAGTCTCTCAATAATTTTGGAGAGTACCGGTAGTAGTGCAATATGTATATAATTGCAGGTATTAGATATTTCACCACCCTTATGAAGAGGAATAATGATGGCTCTCTTCAGGCACTCTGGAAATTTACCTTTCTCAAAGGAATCATTAATTAGTGAGATGAGGACTTCTAACACATTTCTGGGGGATTAGAAAAATTTTTTATCGATAGACCATCAGTACTACAGGAAGAATTAATTAAAGACGAAGGGTTATATCAGCTTCTACATATAACCAAATTATTAAGTCTCGTCTATAAAAATACATAAAATGAGTTACATGAAAATTGTTAAATATTTAAAATTAGACTACTTTATTTTATAAATAAGCCGTAAGATTTAATAATCAGAATTGTTTTTATATTTTCAGATCTATTTTTCATTTTTTTTGTGAATTGAGGTGTATAAATTAGGCTCACTTATTTTCTGAATTAATAATAATAATTTAAAATATATGTATAGCGGTCTAAATACAGAGCAATCCATATAAAATATTTGTCACAGTAAGTTAATTTTGTATTAATATATTTTAAAGTTAAATTAATTTACAAATAGCAAGGACACCGAAAACATCTTATGGAAAATATAATGTCACTCAAATTCAATAAAATTTATATGAATAGATTCGTTTCAAATTTACGGTCAATTCTTGTCATTGCGCCAACTCTGTATTTTCAGTAATAAGAGCAGAAATTTATATAAATAAATCTGAAATCAAATGGGTACGTACATAAGTTAGAGAGAGAAAAAATATTTTAAAATACCCAAATTATCGGTACTCCATAAATCAGAGGATTAGTTTCACTAATCCGCTTAGGCCCAGCGGGGTTTAAGCTATTTTGAATAGCACCCAGAGCAATAGTGATTGTAACTGACACATTTATATACTCCAAAAATGTGATTTCGATAAATTTTAATTACAATTTGTGCCATAATTAATCATAATTAAGATCTTGAATGGGTTGCATGTGAGAGTTCATTTTAAATGAAGTAAAAAAGTCAGACTTACTCTCAATCTTTATTATAACTTCCGACGACCGGTTTCGCTCTTTAAACTTTGTAGAGCATCTTCAGGTCAAAGGTAACAAGTTACAAAATGCTACAAATAAAAACCAGAATTAGCACATTGTCTGGTTGTAAAAGATGCTAAAGATCCATATGATCAAGCCAATGTTGAATAACATACATAAAAGTAGCGAAATAGCATACCAATGCACATGCAAGCATTCATGGGGGTAGTGGTACAAAACTTCCCTCAAACGCGACAACATGCGCAGAAGTATGCTATACATAAGCATGCAATCATAACGTGTCGTACTTACATTCGGATACAAGGTGCCATCAACTCAGTTTTCATTATCATGATGTTTCTTTTAAAGTTATGTTAACGGGATATGGTGGAATAGACGGGCGATGCAGCAAAGGTGAACAAATCTATGGGAATTAGGAGTTCTTGAGGGTGATGAGATAGTTGGTGCAAGTTAACCAGCAAATCTATGTCTGTTGTTATGTTTGTGTAAATCAAATTAGTGAATGACTTTTTTACAATTTTAATGTGTGTTGATTTTAAAGATTTTATTTTATTTTATTTTATTTTAATTTTATCTATATTTATATGTATATTAAAGAATTCTATTTATTATTAATGTAAGATTGACAACGTTTGGATCGTAAATATATTGAATAATTATTGTGTATGTTAGAATTTGATTGTGCAGTTGTAAAATGATTATTTTAAGGTCAAAACCAGATCTGTGACGTGTACTGCTCGTGTGGGACTATTGTTCTAATAAGAGGAGTAGGGTGATCGAAAGCTTATTAATTGTAGTTAAAATGCCATATCGGCATTCAAATAATAAATAGCAATACAAAGTAAAAAGGTGGATTTAAATTAAATTAAAAATTAAAACAGCAATGTAGGCAAACAAAACATTAAAATTTAATGGTGGAGAATTGGAATAGAAATTAAATAGAAATATAACTGTATTAGAAAGTAATTGTTTGTGAATAGCAACTATGTTTTAAGTGATATAAGCTATGGATAGATATTAATAAACTATTGAACCAGATAATGGAAATTGGTAGTAAATTATACTTTCTTGGTATACCTACATTGTGCTATAAAATTTGTCAATAAATAAATACTTGCTAGTTATGTAAATTCACCTCACATAGAAACACACAGGACAAAGGACGATACAACAAAAGGAGGGATTGTTTAGGTCTGGAGCACTACATTTGATTATTTTACTACATTTATATTTTAATTTCTTAAAATATTTCTTCAGGTGTCAGTTTTTTAAATTTTGTGTTTTTTTATTTATAAATTATTAAGGGAATTATGAAGTATGAAGTGTCAGAACAAGCTAGGTTAGTTGTCTAATTCTTCTTCTCCATCATGTGTTGAGGGTTGCCAACATTCTGTTTTAAATATTCATGAAGTAATACATTATACAACCACGTTAGTATTGCTGATTCTAAATATGAATTTAATATAATATTACAACTACATGCAATATACATTAACTCTATTAGAACCATCAACCAAACAAACATGCTGTAATGAAGTAACAGATGATTCAACTTTGACAAATTTGACAAATTAGACAAATTAGACCAATTACCATGTCATGGTATGTATTGTTTGGATTGTTTTGTTTTGTTTTCTTGACATTTTATAAGCTTTGTCGATAAAATTGGACAATTTTTCATGACAATAAAGCATATTTCTATTCTATTCTATTCTAATTAAGGACATTCACGGTTTTAGAAAGCGCTATACTTGACTTTTATGTATAATAAACGTGTTTAGTAAATATTTTTTACAATGATATTGATTGTTCATCTTCAAAAATAATTTCTTGTAATAGGAAAAAATATCTTAGAAGAAAGTTTATTGTGCGTCAATTCACTTTTTATAAATTAAACTAATACCGAAATACCGGTATTTTTTATTATAAATACCGGTATCGAATACCGGACAAAAATCGTTCGAGATCCCGGTATTCGGGATCCCGGAATTCCGGTATTGCAAGCACTACTTAAGTGGTGAAACAGTTGTTCATCTATTCTTAAAAAAAATGTGTAGCTTTCTGGCTCACTGTGGAGTCCTCGCAGCAATTCCCACTATCCATGACTCGAACGTATACATAGTTTTTTATTCACACTGTTCTTTGTCTACTTTTTTCTTCTTGTTGAGAACCAAAGCAGATGCGATTAAAAACTCTAGATCCATTCTGCTTGACTGCCCAATTGAGACATATTTATTTGATCAATATTGAGTCGAGTTAGCTACCGTTTTTATCTTTATTGATCAATATTATTGAGTCATGTAAGCGATACCTTTTTTAACCATTTATTCGTCCGTAATATTGTTTCAACAATATTGACCGTGTAAAGATCGCATTAGACTTAGAAATCCGCACTCTAGTTATAATACTCCTAAATATGGTCTCCCCAATTGAATCGTTTATTTCAGAAAGGGGTCAAGTCACAAAAACCTGCTTTTGAGAAAAACAAAAAAACGTGTTTATATTCAACAAAAATTTTATTTATATAAAATAAAAATTCTCACTAATAACCTGTAGTGTTTGTCAAAAAGTATTGTATTTTTCAAAAATTTATCTTGTTAATTTGGTTAAGAAAAAAATAAATAATTTTTTCACTTGGCCCCTTTCTAAAATAAAATTGGTGTTTACATTCAACAAAAATTTTATTTATATAAAATAAAAATTCTCACTAATAACCTGTAGTGTTTGTCAAAAAGTATTGTATTTTTCAAAAATTTATCTTGTTAATTTGTTTAAGAAAAAAATAAATAATTTTTTGCACTTGGCCCCTTTCTGAAATAAAGTTGGTGGTTACACAATTTTTAAGCAAGGAGTCATGCGTTGCATGGCCCCTTTCTGCACTAAACGCTAATTTCCCTGTGCTGCCAAGGCAACACCTATGGCAGCAATTGATTACTTTCTGCAACAAAAGCTGTATTTACGTTTAAATTCAAAAAATCCACCAAAAACTCATTTTGTCAAAATTAGTCACTTAACCCCTTTCTGAAATAAACCATTCAATTATGGTCTCCTTTAAATGTCTACAAACCAATAACATTTCAAGTTGAAACGTGCTTTTGTAAAAAAAAGAAAACGAAAGGTTTTCGTTATCGAACACATTTGTGTTTGCTCGGTGCATTACAACTGCTTGATTTTTGAATGAGGAGCATTTCTGAAAATTCAGCCCAACTCGTAGCTTTAATTGGAGATGGACGGTCGCAGCAATATATTGCTGATGAGGGCAATATCCAGTATTTTCCCACAAATCCATTTTTTTAATAATAATATCATTAATAAACTATTATAAATAAGAAATAAGCCACAATTAACTAAAAAATGATTTTATTAACGTTTCGACGCTCAAATCGGATGTCGTTGTCAAAATACGTTGTCAAAATGTCGTATTTTGATAACGACATCCGATTTGGACGTCTAAACTTTAATAAAATTATTTTTTTAGTTAAATAGTCGATTAATTACCATTTAGAATAGTTGAATATCAAAATGCCACAAGGAAATAACTTCAGAACAACATACTATCATTATTAATCATAGAAGAAGTTAAGATATACTTTAATGAATAAATGATCTTCAATAAATAATTATTTAATAAAAATAATTTATTTATTAAAGTGTAGATACGTTAACTTTTTCTATGATCAATAATGATACTTTGATTAAAAAAATTTTTTTGGAAGCATATTATTTTTTTTTTCAACCCCCTCTGTGGCGCAGTGGCAAGAGCGCCTACCTTTGAAACGAAAGGTCGGGAGTTCGAATCCTACCAGGGGCAGAAATTTTTCATTTATTATAAATTAATAAATGAAAGATAGTTTCTGTCCTTGTGGGATCGGTACTCACCGGAGGGACCGCAGACGTTCGGAAACAATTAGCGTCTCTTTGCAAAGACAATCACGTCGACTTTGCAAAGTAACAAGACACTTACTCAACACACACACTACACATTACTCCCCTGACTTAGTGATAAGTTATACAATTACGTGGCTAAAGGTTCTAGTTCTAAACCAAAGCCAGAATCAGAGAAAAAAAAATTATTTTTTAAAAAATTGTTTAAACAAAATATACTGTTTTTTATTTAACTTCCCAATTTATTTTTTACAATCTGCAAAACAAATTACAATGAGTAAATGTTGTGACCACTAGTGTAGGTGACTTGGAGAAAATGATTCTACACTCACCGGGACAAAATTCCGCCACCCAAAATTTTTGATTAAGTTTGACAATTTATAAATTTATTATTTGTTTTCCGATTTTCAAGATTCTTGCATCAGTTGGTAGGTACATGTATATTGTATATCATCATCATCATCATCATCATCATCATCATCACGTAGCGCTACAACCCTGGGTGGGTCCTGGCTGACTGTACAACTCTCTTCCAATTTGTTCGGTCTTCCATCAACCTAGGGTCAAATGGGATGTTCATTTTTCGGAGATCTGCTTGGATGTTATCTCTCCATCGCACTCTGGGACGTCCGAGTGGTCTTTTGACTGTAGCAATCTCCTCCCATACCAGTCTTACAAGTCTCTCGTTATGAAGTCTGTGCACGTGGCCTGCCCATCTTAGTCGCTGTGATTTAATTTCTTGGACAATATCGGTGTCATTGTAGAGTTCTTTTAATTCGAAGTTGGTTCTGATCCTATACTGGTTTGTGTTAATGTCGTGGTGAGGTCCGAAAATTTTTCTAAATATTTTTCGTTCAAAACGTCTGAGCTTTTCTTCGTTTGATTTGGTCATGGTTCATGTTTCGCAACCATGTTAGTACAGGTCTGACCATGGATTTATAGATTTTGATCTTGGAACTTCTTGTAAGATTTTTTGATTTTATAAGCTTATCCAGTGCGAATAGACAGCGCTTTGCTGTATTGCGTATATTTGTATCGTTTCTCATTATTCCGGTAATAAAAAATTTTAGCTTAACTGACATTATACGGGGGTGAATTTAAACGTTGTATTTGCTCCTAAGATTAAAAAGTTCTGTGGAAGGATTGAATAGCTCAATTTGTTTCATACTCCTTTCTTATTATCTTGGAGATATTTCCAAGATTTTGTTTTTTGACCTATCCGAATATCTCTTTTCTTGTAAGATCTATAAATAAAAACACTACTTTGAAGGTTTATTTAATTAAAAATACCAAACGCATTAAAATTAACAACATAAAACAAAATTAATAACAAAACAAAACAATTAAATAGCGGGTATCTCCACCTCTCGCAGCAACGACTGCTCGCAATCTATTTGGCATCGAATAAAGATGTCTTATCCTTGCTTGAGGAATAGCCCGATATTTCTCTACCACGGCCATAACTGTATCAGATTTTCTTGAGGCCCAGGATGACGGCGAATAGCTATTTTTAATTTATCTATTTAAGATATATCATTCAGATTTATCACTCAACAGCTATTTAAGATATAACAGCTATTCATTCAACTATATATTCAACAGCTATTTATGAGTCAATCAGTGGTTTTATTTACAAAAACTTTTACAGCTTGTACAAACAAGGAGATATTCGGATAATTCTTCTTCTTTCTCATAATTTCTCATAATCAGGGCGTCGGATGTCGGGTTCCGCGTGTTATCCATTTCTTCCAATCGCTTCTATTGGTGGCCAGGTTCTTCATATCCCTCATATTCATGTGTCTCCTTTCACCTATATCCTGGATCTGGTCCATCCAAGTCTTCCTCGGCCTTCCCTTTTTTCTTTTGTTTCCCATTTTGGCTTCATGTATCTTCTTTGTAAATCTATTTTGGTCCATTCGTTGTATGTGACCAAACCAGCTTAACCACTATCGGTTCTTGTTCCAGCTCTCTCCCTATATCTTCATTTCTGAATTCTCCTGCTATTCTTCTCATGTGTTTCATCTCGGTCGCGTTTATCATTGATTCATGTTTCATTTGCACAATCCATGTTTCCGCCCCATATTTCACTATCGGATTTACTATGCTGTAATATACTCTGAGTTTAGTTTTGTTGTTTATCTCTGACTTTCCAAAAATTGTATTATTTAAAGAGTAATACAGGTTACTTGCCTTCTTCAGTTTATTACTTATTGTCAAGTCCGTTTTCCCATCATATGATATTTCCCAAATATTCAAAAGTAGATATGTGTTCTATTACTTGTTCCCTTACTATTATATTAGTATTCCTTTCTCTTTTCTCATCTTTATTTATTATCATAAGTTTTGTTTTGTTGAGATTTATTTCCATTTTTAATTTCTGTATCTGTACAATATACAATATATTTATTGCGTTGATCTGAACCAGAACAACACAATAATAAAAGTTAAAGTGGAGGATGAACTAACTGACCCAATTGAAGCCGGGAATGGGATAAGACAGGGGGATTCCTTGAGTCCTTTATTGTTCAACCTGATCATGGACGAAATTATAAAAAAGTAAGAACTAAAAAAGGATACCAAATGGGAGAAAAACAACTTAAAATAATCTGCTATGCGCACGATGCAATACTAATCTCTCAAAGTGAAGATGATTTACAACGTATGCTGCACCAATTCAACATAATCGCCAGAAAATTTAACATGTTGATTTCAATAAATAAAACAATAAGATGTAAATTGGAGCAGAAAGGTCAGATAATAGAACAAGTGATGGAGTTTAAATACCTAGGCATCACACTATCTAGCCACGGAAGGCTCGAAACAGAAATGGAAGATCAAGTGAACAGAGCAAACAGAGCCGCATATTGCCTGAATGACACAATATGGAGAAATAAAAATATGGGAAAAGAAATGCAAGGCAGAATTTACAAAACAGTCATCCGACCAATAATGACATACGCGGCAGTAACACGACCCGACACAGAGAGGACAAAATGATGGCTCGAAACAGCGGAGATGAAAACTCTTCGAAAAATCGATGGTAAGACTCTATGTGACAGAGCTAGAAGTACAGATATACGACGGAGATGCAAGGTAAATAACATTATTAACTGGGTAAGAAACAGAAGAATAGAATGGAATGACCACATAAACCGAATGACAACAAATAGGGTAGTCAGGACAGCGAGAGACGGTTCCCCAATAGGAAGACGATCAGTAGGAAGACCACGAAAACGATTGAACGACAACTTACTAGAGACACATTGAAAAAACAGACAGAGTCATATCTATACAAAAAGAAAGAGAAGAGAAGAAGAAGAATTTTTGTATCTCTTTTTGCCAAATATCTATTAGTTTCTGCATTTTCTCTACTGTGTCTGTGATTAAAACTATATCATCAGCGTATAGAAGGGAGTTGATCTTTATTGCATTTAAGTTTTTATATCCTACTATGTATTGAATGTTTCTTGTTTGACCTTTGCTATTTTTAGTTAAAGTATCCATGACTATTATAAACAAGAGGGGGCTTAGTCCATCTTCTTGTTTAATTCTCTTATCCCATTTAAAAGTGCCTGATTTTTCTCCATTTATTTGTACTTGGCCTTCTACTTCCATATTATACAAGGTGTCCAGAAACTCTACCGACAAACGAAGACAGGAGATTCTTCAGATAATTTTAAGATAATTTAACCCAATTCACTTAGTCCGAAAATGCTTCCTAAGAGAGCTAGAGCTCTTTGAAGATGGCGTCTTGTAATTAGTTTTTCTTAATTACCTCCAGAACGCTTCTATTTAGAAAAACAAAAATTGGTACACATGTTTATCTTTAAGATATAAATCTAATCCATCCATTTCAAAATACTAGTACCGATCATAGGCGTCTGTTTTGGGTAGGGCAACGGTTATTTCATCGCATAACTTTTTTATCTTTAACTTTTATGCATTTCTGACACTGTATTATTAAATTGTGAAGTATTCTAGTACTAAAAGGTACTCTTATTTTAAATCGGTAGGACACACCGTTTTCTAGAAAAATCAATTTGAATATTTTTCGCTTTTTGAATTAAAAAAAAATTAACAAAAAAACCGTTTAGAAAGACAAAAACTGGTACATTTATTTATATTCTAGAGATAAATCGATTTCATTAATTGCGAATTTCTAGTACTGGTCATAGGCGTCCGTTTTTGTTAGGTCAACAGTTATTTTATTGCATAACTTTTTTGTCTTGAATTATTGAGTATTTTTGATACTAGATTATTAAATTATGAGGTATTCGAGTACTAACAGTTACTCTTACTTTATGTTGGTAAAATACTTCGTTTTTTGTTGAAAAGTTCTTTCAATTTTTTTTTTCAAATTCCAAGAACGAAAAACTTTCAAATCGATTTTTCTAGAAAACGGTAAGTCCCACCGACTTAAAGTAAGAGTACGTTTTAGTACTAGAATACCTTACAATTTAATAATCCGGTGTCAAAAATGCATAAAAGTTAAGGACAAAAAAGTTATGCGATAAAATACCGATTGCTCTACCCAAAACGGACGCCTATGACCGGTACTAGAAATTTGCAATAGATGCAATCGATTTATCTCTGAAAAGTAAATATTTGATTGATGGATTCGACCGTTACTTGATGGAAGTTCATTTTATCTAACAATAAAAAACTGAAAACGTTTGTTTTCTATACTTCCACAAAATTTATTATATCTAAGTGACTACAGCTGTTTCGGCGGAGTGCCTTTCTCAAGTAATATTACTTCCGTTTGTTTTCTATACGTTTGTTTTCTATACTTCCACAAAATTTATTATATCTAAGTGACTACAGCTGTTTCGGCGGAGTGCCTTTCTCAAGTAATATTACTTGAGAAAGGCACTCCGCCGAAACAGCTGTAGTCACTTAGATATAATAAATTTTGTGGAAGTATAGAAAACAAACGTTTTCAGTTTTTTATTGTTAGATAAAAGTAAATATGCATACCAATTTTCGTTTTTCTGAATAGAAGCGTTCTGGAGGTATTTAAGAGAAACTAATTTCATGACGCCTTCTTCAAAGAGCTCTAGCTCCCTTAAGAAGCATTTTCGGACTAGGTGAGTTGGGTTAAATTGTCTTAAAATTATCTGAGGAATCTCCTGTTTTCGTTTGTCGGTAGAGTTTCTGGACACCCTGTATAGATTTTATGACTTTTTTCATCTTTTTGGTATATTATAGCTTTACAATATTTTCCACATTATTTCTCTGTTTATCGTACCAAATTCCGCCTTCAGATCACCGAACATGAGAAATAGTTCATCCCCTTTACGGCATTGTCTCCCTGTTATATTCCTTATAACGTAGACGTTTTCGTTTGTTAGACGGTTTGATCTGAATGCAGGCTGTTCGTCTGCCAATTCTTTTTCTATCACTGATTTTAGACGCTTCTGTATAATTCTCGTGTATACCTTGAAGGCGACCGATGACAAGCATATGGCTCTATAATTCTCGCAATCGTTAGGTTGTCCTTTTTTGTATATTGGTAGAACTATGTTTTTCTTCCAGTCATCTGGGATTCTCTCTGTACACCATGCTCCCTTGCATATCTGTAATAGCCAGTCCTCTCCTTTTTCACCCATCCATTTTATCATTTCTGAATCGATTTGGTCCTCTCCTGCCGCTTTTCTAAGTTTAATATTGTTTAAAGCTTCTTCCAGTTCTTCCTTCCTTATACTCTCTGGTTCCTCTTCCAGTTCTGGTCTATTTCTTCCTGCTTCATTTCTTTCTACTTCTTCGTGTTTATATTTATCTTCGTAGTATTATTTCCATACTTCTACTATTTCTGTAGTCTCTATTTTCAATTGGTTATTTTTATCTTTGATTCCATACTCTTCCCTACCTTTTTCCCTCTTAAATCCCTTATACGACTCCAGAACTTTCTGTTATCTGTTTTGTAATTTGCTTCCAATTCTTTTCCGAATTCTTCTCAGCTCAGCTATTTCGCTTCCCTTACTGCTATCTTTGCTATATTACGTTTCTCTATGTATTCTGCTTTGTTATTTTCATCTCTATATTGTTGATATTTTTTCCAGGCTTGCTTCTTTTCCTTTACTATTTTTTTTATTTCTTGACTCCACAATTCTGTTCTCTTATGATATTTATTTATTGATCTTTTTTCAAAAATTTTCTCTGATGTTTTATATAATGTGTCTTTTAGTACTTTCCATCTTTCTTCCATATCCAATGGGTCTCTTTCCAGCTATATTCTTTGCAATTCCTCAAATATTTCTTGTTTATAGTCATTTTTCTCTTTCTCTTTTTTCAGCTTCTTAATATTTATCTTAGTGTATGATTTATCGACTATAATATATTGCTTAATATTTGTGGTAACTTCGGCTACGAGTAGCTTGTGTTGAGTGTTTAGTTCTGCAAATTTTTCTATTTTTGTATTTTTGATAATATCTATTTCTGCAGGAATCACGATGTAATCTATTAGACTTTTAGCATTTCTTTCCTGTGCTTCAAAAGTGTATTTGTGCTCCATATTTTGATACCAGAATATATTTCCGATTTTTATGTCGTTATTTACACAAAATTGTATCATTTTCTTACCATTTCTGTTCTCAGCTTTTTCTCCATACCGCCCAAGGCTTTTAAGTCCCTTGTTGATATCATTTCCAACTCTTGCATTCCAGTCCCCCATAATAATTATGTTCTCACTCTCTTCTCTCATTTCGTCTAAAGCTGTTTGGAGTTTGCTATAGAATTGAGATATTTTCTGTTCTTCTGTGCCCTCGACTGGTGCATATATTTGTATTATGCTAACTATCTCGTCTAGTTTTATTTTTATTTTTCTGTAAGGCAAAAATTGGCAAAGATATGGCTGTTCAAAATTTGCATAACATTTATTTAAACTACGGCCCCTTCAAAACTAAGCACTTTGAAACGATGAAACTTAAGGATCATTATAAACAATACATACACGAGTAAAGCAATTTGTGAAGTAGTAACGATAAATAATTTCATTTGGGATGCTAATTAGGGGATGATTTTCACGATTTTTTTACCAAAAAACAATGGACCAACTTTATTTTGAGCATAACTTCTTTAGTTTTAATGCTAGTAACTAAAAAAACAAAAATAAAGCTTTTTTCAATGACTTTAAAAAAGTTGTAACGAGTGTTCCCCAAAAAGTGCTTAATTTATTGGTTATTTCACGTTGAAATATTAGATTTGGAATTTGGCGAGTATGAACCTATATTTTATTACTTAGAACTCTGCTTTTACTGGGTCTAGCGCTCTCATACATACACCATTTTTGTCACTATTTTATGGGCTATATTTTTGTTACGAATGATTTTTTCAACAAAATACTCACTTTTTGAGTTGTTTATAAAAATACCTAAAGACGTGTTTTTTTTGTTGAAAAAATGAACGTATGTGCTCGCAAATAACTCGAAAAGTATTAACTTAGTGAAAAAATGCTATAAAACAAAAGTTGCTTACTATTAGTCATTTTCTCGAATTTCGGGCTTATTTTGAATGTATACTTTTCATCTCCCGTAAGGGGTGAAGCTCACCTCCAGGACAAAAGCACACATCGGCCCACTATCACTTTTTTTATTTGACATGTTATCTATGTGTATGTAAAATTTCATGTGAATGCAAACATTTCTTTGAAATTTGGAGTAAAAACCGTGATTTAATGTACTAAAGTTGCTAAGGGCAACCGACACAAGCAATCACAATCGTAAAGAAAAATAAATATCCACTCCATTTTAAAAATCATTTTTAATAATTAAACGTAATTATTTTTTAAATAATTCTTATTTTAAAATAACATAAGTCTTTCTTCAGTCAATGAGTGAAATAATTTCTTAATTGTTAGAAATAAAGCCATAACGATTTAACCCGGCATGGGTCGCTAGGCAGGTTGTTACGCGAGTGGTTGCGCGTGAGAATTTCTCTCACATATCCAACTTTTGCCTTTCTTTACAAAATTTTACAAAAAAGATGAGGTTTCATCAACGTTCAAGCCATTTGCTTTAATAAAAAGACACGGCGTTTTTCTGTTTTATTATTATTATATTTATATAAAATGTGACTATTGATGCCGCCAATATTTAACAATGAAAAATATATGGTAAGTGACCATCTACAACTAACCCGTGAAACAGAATATAGGATTTTCATATCATCGACCACATCCACGGCGCCTTTTATTACATCATAAAAGGATATTATTTTAGGTTTTAAGGGGAAAAATAAAGTATGGTAAGGTGTATGGTAAAGACATCAGTTGGTGACGCCGGTGGTCGCTTGATGAGAGAATCTCTCAAATGAAGCGCACTGACTCAACAATATGGTGATACTAAGAAAACTGAGTCACTATCTGAGCGGACGAGTCTATTAGATTGTCGAGGGAGGCTAGTTAGGAGACTAGAGGGAACTACAGCGCGTATAATTTTCCAGAAATAAAGTTGTGCGCAATTTCCTGAAACCGTGAGATAAAATCTCATATAGCGACCACTGGCGGGTTAAGTAAACAGAAAAATTTTTAAAAATCAATAACCATTTTCAATTTCGTTGCAAAACGAAAATACAGCCGAACCATATTCCAGTCCAATCAGAGAGTGCCGCAAGCACCTCTACCGGTTTCGAAACTTATTAGTCTCTCATCAGGAGGCACATATGCTGCTCTCCCTGATCCAACCAAAACAAACCCCAGCGTGCAGTCCCGAATTGCAACGAACGAAATGGCATAGATGCCCTAGCGGCAACTGCTAGCAAAAGACTAAGTTTTCACTCTAATGGCACATAGCATATCCCACCAGAATGAAAACAATGGGAACCTTCTCTGGTTACACCTCCGAGGCTTCTACAATTTACAAGCCATATGGATGCTGAGACTAAGGAAGATGAGGGAATTCTACAATTTACAATTCACGTCCCATCTGCTCACCGCGGTAAAGTTCCAACGAGACTGGTTCCCTTCATACTCCACACAGAGTAAATGTAAATCAAAAATGAATAACCATTTTCAATTTCGTTGCAAAACGAAAATACAGCCGAACCATATTCCAGTCCAATCAGAGAGTGCCGCAAGCACCTCTACCGGTTTCGAAACTTATTAGTCTCTCATCAGGAGGCACATATGCTGCTCTCCCTGATCCAACCAAAACAAACCCCAGCGTGCAGTCCCGAATTGCAACGAACGAAATGGCATAGATGCCCTAGCGGCAACTGCTAGCAAAAGACTAAGTTTTCACTCTAATGGCACATAGCATATCCCACCAGAATGAAAACAATGGGAACCTTCTCTGGTTACACCTCCGAGGCTTCTACAATTTACAAGCCATACGGATGCTGAGACTAAGGAAGATGAGGGAATTCTACAATTTACAATTCACGTCCCATCTGCTCACCGCGGTAAAGTTCCAACGAGACTGGTTCCCTTCATACTCCACACAGAGTAAATGTAAATCAAAAATGAATAACCATTTTCAATTTCGTTGCAAAACGAAAATACAGCCGAACCATATTCCAGTCCAATCAGAGAGTGCCGCAAGCACCTCTACCGGTTTCGAAACTTATTAGTCTCTCATCAGGAGGCACATATGCTGCTCTCCCTGATCCAACCAAAACAAACCCCAGCGTGCAGTCCCGAATTGCAACGAACGAAATGGCATATATGCCCTAGCGGCAACTGCTAGCAAAAGACCAAGATTTCACTCTAATGGCACATAGCATATCCCACCAGAATGAGAACAATGGGAACCTTCTCTGGTTACACCTCCGAGGCTTCTACAATTTACAAGCCATACGGATGCTGAGACTAAGGAAGATGAGGGAATTCTACAATTCACGTCCCATCTGCTCACCGCGGTAAAGTTCCAACGAGACTGGTTCCCTTCATACTCCACACAGAGTAAATGTAAATCAAAAATGAATAACCATTTTCAATTTCGTTGCAAAACGAAAATACAGCCGAACCTGCCGTGCTTGCGGCACTCTCTGATTGGACTGGAATATGGTTCGGCTGTATTTTCGTTTTGCAACGAAATTGAAAATGGTTATTCATTTTTGATTTACATTTACTCTGTGTGGAGTATGAAGGGAACCAGTCTCGTTGGAACTTTACCGCGGTGAGCAGATGGGACGTGAATTGTAAATTGTAGAATTCCCTCATCTTCCTTAGTCTCAGCATCCGTATGGCTTGTAAATTGTAGAAGCCTCGGAGGTGTAACCAGAGAAGGTTCCCATTGTTTTCATTCTGGTGGGATATGCTATGTGCCATTAGAGTGAAAACTTAGTCTTTTGCTAGCAGTTGCCGCTAGGGCATCTATGCCATTTCGTTCGTTGCAATTCGGGACTGCACGCTGAGGTTTGTTTTGGTTGGATCAGGGAGAGCAGCATATGTGCCTCCTGATGAGAGACTAATAAGTTTCGAAACCGGTAGAGGTGCTTGCGGCACTCTCTGATTGGACTGGAATATGGTTCGGCTGTATTTTCGTTTTGCAACGAAATTGAAAATGGTTATTCATTTTTGATTTACATTTACTCTGTGTGGAGTATGAAGGGAACCAGTCTCGTTGGAACTTTACCGCGGTGAGCAGATGGAACGTGAATTGTAAATTGTAGAATTCCTTCATCTTCCTTAGTCTCAGCATCCGTATGGCTTGTAAATTGTAGAAGCCTCGGAGGTGTAACCAGAGAAGGTTCCCATTGTTTTCATTCTGGTGGGATATGCTATGTGCCATTAGAGTGAAAACTTAGTCTTTTAAAAAAAATTTTCTTGGTTTCAGCTGATCGTAGAAAATTTTTATTTTGATTCAAATCTTCGTCTTGTCTTCAGCAACAATAATCTGCAAGTTAGAAACTCATAGGATGTATAGGAGCCGCTTCAGTTCGAAGTGTTTATAACGAAATATGGCCCCTTATTTTCAAATACAAAATAGAAAAATGTACGCATTTGTTTATATCAAAATATGAAAACTTTTAACCCGGCAGTGGTCGCTATATGAGATGTTCTCTCACGGTTTCAGAAAATTGCGCACAACTTTTTTTCTGGGAAATTATACGCGCTGTAGTTCCTTCTAGTCTCCTAACTATCCTCCCTCGACAATCTAATACACTCGTCCGCTCAGATAGTGACTCAGTTCACTTAGTATCATCATATTGTTTAGTGAGTGCCCTTCATGTGAGAGATTCTCTCATCGCGCGACCATCGGCGCCACCAACTGTGTATAAAAATTAATTTTATTTTCCCACTTAAAACCTGAAATAATATCCTTTTATGATGTAATAAAAGGCGCCGTGGATGTGGTCGATGGTACGAAAACCCTATATTCTGTTTCATGGGTTAGTTGTAGATGGTCACTTATCATATACTTTTTAATGTTAAATACTGGCGGCATCAACAGTCACATTTTATATAATGATAATAATAATAAAACAGAAAAACGTCGATTTTTTTTTAAATCAAATGGCTTTATTGTTGATGAAACCTTATATTTTTTGTAAAATTTTGTAAAGAAAGGCAAAAGTTGGATATGTGAGAGAAAATCTCACGCGCGACCACTCGCGTACAAACCTACCTAGCGACCAATGCCGGGTTAGAAGAAGAGTGGATTAACTCTATGATTTTTTTTTTTCAAAAAGTTATAGGCTTCGACATTTGACCTCTCGGAAAATACAATTTATAATATCTAAGCAACAAGTTCACCAATCGGGCTTTACAAAAAACTTTTTATGTTTGGAATTAAAAGATCCTCATTTTAGAGCCTTAAAGAATAACAAAAACTAATTTTTACAATAAATAATGCATTTGCAAAGACGGCCATTTTGGACTTTTCGCAGGCTGTTTTGCAGTAATAGATTAACCCGGCACCTGCCACGTGGCCTTGCAAGGCGTCAACTGCCACGTGGGGTGCTCACAGCACCCCTTAAAAATTTTCTGTGATCTACTTGTTTAAAAAACAAAATAATGTGTTGAGTAACACAAGAATATAAAAAACATGTTTTATTAATTTATTAGCCACTAATATGTTATAAAAGTTAAAAAATAAAATGAAAAAGGTGTTATAAGCAAATTAGCAAGTACCAAGCCATAATAAATGAAATGAAGTAAAATATCTAAAAAAATTAAGATTTAGTGAGTATAGAGTCTATATTAATAATTTAAATCAGTTATTTCAATAAAAAATATAAATTTGACCTGTTTATCAAAAATACAAAAAAAAATTAAAACTTAAAGTGCCAGATGATGACACCCCATTTCGACTTTAGAGCTACAAGTTCATAATGACACTAATAGTAGTATAACTAGACACTAGACCTAAACCCAGACATCCAAAGTGAAAGTTATTCTCCAACACCAAATTGTTCTATATGGTCCACATAATGTTCAGAAAAAAGTCACACCATTTTGAGCGTCGGATTTGGGGGGGGGGAGAGGGGGGAGAAAACGGTAAATTCCTAGTTTTTTAAGTTTTTCGTCAATATTTCTAAAATTATGCGGTTGAGAATGAACAACGTTCTATACAAAAATGTTCTACATTAAATTTTAAATAAAAAAGGCTCTATGCATAAATCATAATCCTTCTAAAATGAACGGTTCAAAAGTTACGGAGGTAGTATAGTATAATTAGTCAAAAAAAAAGCCTAACCCAAACATCCAAAGTAAAAGTTTTCCTCCAACACCAAATTATTCTATATGGTCTATATATTGTTCAGTAAAAAGTTACACCATTTTGAGCGTCCGGTTGGGGGGGGGGGAGATGGGGGAAGTCGGTAAATTGGTAGTTTTTTTAAGTTTTTCGTCAATATTTCTTAAACTGTGCTCTAGAGTAAACAATGTTCTATACAAAAATGTTCTACATGAAATTTAAAACAAAAAATGTTCTATACATAAATGTTATAAAAGCAACTGTTCCAGCGTTACGGAGGGTGAAGAGTGGACGTTTTCGATACTTTTTATATTTTTTTGGGCAATTTATAATATTATTACTGATGAAAGAAATTTTCTTTAAATGAAATTTGCTATTTCAGTGGCCTATGGTATGTTAGTGATAAGCCCTTGAAGAAACGTCAACCTCACCACCCAAAATCATCATCAATTGCCCAAAAAATATAAAAAGTATCGAAAACCTCCACTTTTCACCATCCCTAACTCTGGAACCGTTGATTTTATAACAATTATGTATAGGATCTTTTTTGTTTTAAATTTTATAAAGAACATTTCTGTATAGAACATTATTTACGCTAAAGCATAGTTTTAGAAATATTGACGTAAAACTTAAAAAAACTACTAATTTACCGACTTCCCCCATCTCCCTCCCAAACCGGATGCTCAAAATGATGTAACTTTTTACTGAACAATATGTGGACCATATAGAACAATTTGGTGATGAAGGAAAACTTTTACTTTCGATGTCTGGGTTAGGCCTTTTTTTGGACCAATTATACTATACTACCTCCATAACTTTGGAACCGTTCATTTTAGAAAGTTTATGCATAGGGCCTTTTTTATTTCATATTTAATTTAGAACAGTTTTGTGTAGAAGGTTGTTCATGCTAAACCGCTTAGTTTTAGAAATATTTACGAAAAACAGAATTTACCGATTTCTTCCCCCTCTCCCCCCAAACCCGACGCTCAAAATGGTGTGACTTTTTCCTGAACATTATGTGGACCTTATAGAACAATTTGGTGTTGGAGGATTACTTTCACTTTGGATGTCTGGGTTATGCCCTCTTTTGGATCAATTTTATCATACTATAAATAACCACTTCAAACGCTAACACATCTATGCTATATAATATTATAGAAAGCTACTATGACGCACAGCAAGGTAACCAAACTTGAAGTACCAAATATTTGATAAAAACGTGTTATGGAGTGCTGGTAGCACCCCACGTGGCGGGTGCTGGGTTAACAAAATTCAACTTGCCATAGCTCAAGTTGTAGGTTTTTTAATTTACTACAACTTCTTATATAAAAGTGTTTCTTTAAAATGACTATCCTAAGCTGCAAAATTAAAAATCTTTAAAAATTGTAAATTTAACAAATGAAAAACGTCATAAATAAAAAAGCTCCCAAAATTTTTAGTTGCATTTTAGTAGAAGCTATTCTTGGCTTCGCCCTTTATAACACCTGATAGGTTTCAAAAATTCCTGAATTATATCCTGATATCGACCTTTTTTTAGCCACAGCTTGGACTCTATGGTAAATAATACCATCAGGACTATTTTCTTTTTAAATAAGAACGAAATATGCAAAAATAAGTGTCATTTTTATACCACTTTTTAATATGTTTTTGCTTTTTTTTATTTTTTATGCGTTTTTTGAATTTATGTGCTTAGTTGGTGCTTATTTATATATCAATTTTTCATTTGACATCATTTTTATACAGAGAACTGGAATAAGTTTTAGCCCCCCCCCCCCCACTTATTAACTTATTTATTTTTAGCACATAAGCAAAACTTTCGGACAGGTCGATTTTTAAAATACTCATAGTACCTATATTATAACATCAATGTTTCGAATTTTACGCCATCCCTCTTCAGGTGACAGGCATAACTTTGATTTTTTTTTAATTTGGTAAAAATAGGAAAGTAATTCATGTGACATCTCATTCAAAATCTTTTGAAGTACTGATTACAAAAATGTATATTACTTTAATCTTTTTGAGAGCGTAAAATTTCGGTCGAATTATTTTTAGTCTTATTTTTAATTTCAAATATATCATTCAACAGAAGCTTTTTGTTTATTCTGAGGAATTTTCTACCCTCGGTAAAAAAATTATTGCGATTAAAAAGAATTCGACCGAAATTTTGCGCCTATGCCCTCAAAAAGAAAAAAAGTACTATACATTTTCGTAATATGTATTTCAAAAGCTTTTAAATGAGGTGTCACATGATGTACTTTCCCATTTAAAAAAGTCAAAGTTATGCCTGTCACCTGATGAGAGATCGCGCAAAGTTCGAAACATTGATGCTATAATATACTATGATTATTTTAAAAATCGAGCTGTCCGAGCGTTTTGCTTATGTGCTAAACATAAATAAGTTAATAAGGGGGGTAACACTTATTCCAGTGCACCCAATGAATATATTCTTCAAAACAAAGTCTATAGAAGCCTGTCAAATAATATGAATTATATCGACATTTTTTCTAATCTTTATTTGTCAATATTTTCGCTAATAATATCTATGCACCTACACTTAGGTACTTCCGGGACTTCCCCATCCCCGTCGTTTCGGCTGTAGCTAAAACCCTGTTGAGACTGTATGTTGTTTGTATACAGGTATGGAAATAATTTTTCGGAATATGTGACTTTCAATACAATAAGTAGATCGTTTGATTTGCAATTAGCCAGTGTAAATTTCATGATAACGTCGCGGTGTGTCATATTGTGGATAAGGACCACTAGTTTCAGCAACACTACAAACATCGATTTTTTCTCTTTGCCGAACTTCATCGACTTTCTTCTCTCGTGATAGATCCGTACATTTTCGAAAATTTTGTACACAACCAAACAATTCAAATTTTTTAACAATATGACTAATCGTTGATTGTGTCTGACCTGGCATATCTGGATTGGCACAAGTGAAAAATTAAGAAACCATACTGAAGTAAAAACTTCTTTTGTATATTGGTATAAAAAGTTTTATTAAAAATTTTTCATAGTTTTCATAGTTTTTACATAGTTTTTTAACTATGGTATACAGCCAGCTACGGGGACTTTCCCATTGATTTTGAAAAATTAAGCTTAATAGCAATAGCCCAGTCGGGATACCATTTGACCTTGCATTAGGAGCTGCCCCAAATTTTGTCTTCCAATCTTTAGGGGGGGTCAATAGTAGTCTAAATTTAAAATCTCGACTAAATTTGACCGTTGCGTTAGCCGCCATCTTGATTTTAAAAGAGAACCGTTTTTGCTTAATATCTCCTCCATTTTCAAGTTTTCGACAAAAAATGTACAAATTAAAATTGTTGAAAATGCGATTTTCTATAATTTCGTTTATTATAATTTTTTTCGTGCGGTCCATATTTTCCGAGTTATGGGGAAAAAACAGTGACAGTAAAAGCATAATTATTGATTTATTGAATTATCTCGTTTATTATTAATTTTACGACAAATTTTAACCTATACAAAAATGAAGAGAATTAAATTTTGTACAGTTGTGATCTCTTTCATTTTTTTGATAAAATCAATATTTAAGGTAGGACGTATGCGGTAAAGGCGCGAGCGTAAGACCTGATTGATTTTAAAGCAATTGTTTTTGTTCAATATCTTCCCCATTTTCAACTTTTCGACAATAAGTGTAAGGACTGAAATTGTTGCAATTACGATTTACTACAATTTTTCGAGGGAACCAGTCGAGGGTCTAAGAGGGGGGAATGGGAAAATTCCCCCCAAACGGTGTCCAAAATTAAAAAAAAAATTGTTGAAATATTAAAATATGTTAGCTGACATGAAACTTAATTATCGACAGACAAATTCAACCAATAAAACCCGCTAGTTAATAAAATTAAGTGAACTTAATGCATATAAGTTATTATTTATGTCTTTTATGTACTTAGTTTGGTTGGCGTTTCATTGGAAGTTTCAAAAATTGTATAAAATATAATTATCTTTATTTTTAGATAATGAATATCTTTATTTTTGTTTATGTACAATTATGTCGTAAAGTTAATAATAAATGAGACAATTCAATAATTATGCTTCCCTTCCGCTTCCACTATTTTCCTCCTTAACTCGGAGAATATTGATCGCATAAAAAAATTGTGGAAAAGAAATTGTAGGAAATTGCGTTTCCAACAGTTTTAGTTCCTACCGTTTTTGTCGAAAAGTTGAAAATCGCGGAGATATTAAGCAACAACGGTTCTCCTTTAAAATCAATATGGCGGCTAATGCAACCGCCAAATTCAGTCGAGATTTTAAATTTACACTACTATTGATCTCCCCTAAAGGATAGAATAATAAAATTTGGGGCAGCTCGGAAAAAAGATTCAATTCAGTAATTATGCTCCCCCACCACTTTTTACTATTTTCCGACTTAACTCGGAAAATATCAACCGCATGAAAAAAATTGCTAAAAAGAAATTGTAGGAAATCATATTTGGAACAATTTAAGTTGAAAATGGCGTAGATATTGAACAAAAACAATTGCTACAAAATCAATCAGGTCTTACGCTCGCGCAATTATCGCATACATACTACCTTAAATAATAACTTTAGCAAAAAAATGAAAGAAACTAAAATTGTGCAGAATTCAATTCTCTCTATTTTTGTGTAGAAACATTTTTGTCGTAAAACTAACAATAAACGAGATAATTCAATAATTACGCTCTATTTATATATAACTGTCATTCTTTTCCGCTATAACTTGGAAAATATCAATGGCACGAAAAAATTGTGGAAATAGAAATGATAGAAAATTGCATTTTTAACAATTTTGGTTGCTATACTTTTTGTCGAAAAGTTGAAAATGGCGGAGATATTGAGCAAAAACATTTCTCGTTTAAAATCAAGATGGCGGCTAACGCAATGGCGGAATTCAGTCGTGATTTTAAATTTGCACTACTATTGACCCCTCTAAAGATTAAAAAAATAAAATTTGAGCCAGCTCTTAATGCAAGGTGAGGCCTGTTATTCGTCTAACCCGACTGGACTATAATGTCACGATACGAATGGAAAAAGTTTACAAATTAAGGTGATGCAGTAGCGATCAACAGGTAGCCAAAACGCGTTCCAAGATTGCGGCTGTAATTTTGAATATATTTTCGAGATATTTGGCACACGTATTCGTAATATAATAAAGAATGGCGGTACAGAGTCCAATTTGAAAAATATATTAATATGTGGAAATTACTCTGTAATTAAATACAATATTAAAAAAAACGAGCCTGTACCGCCATTAAGAAGAACAAAAAAATACACTTTCTTCAAATAAACTTTTTTATCCGATGCCTAGATTTTGTGTCATTTTGGAACTACTAATGAAATAAAAAAATTTTAGTAGTTCCAAAATGACACAAAATCTAGTCATAGGATAAAAAATTTATTTGAAGAAAGTGTATTATTTTGTTCTTTTTAATGGCGGTACAGACTCGTTTTTGTAATATTGTATTTAATTACAGAGTAATTTCCGCATATTAATATATTTTTCAAATTGGGCTCTGTACCGCCATTCTTTATTATATTACGAATACGTGTGCCAAATATCTCGAAAAAATATTCAAAATTACAGCCGCAATCTTGGAACGCGTTTTCGCTGCCTGTTGATCGCTACTGTTTCCTCTTAAGGGACAAAGAATTGCAGAATCCTTACAATCAACTTCGGGATATAGCGAACAGCGGAAATTTAATTTTGATCTATGCAGTGCAATAGTGGACTCTGATATCCCACTAAATAAAATGCAAAATGAAAGCTTTAAATCACTTTGGAAAAGTAGTGTCAAAGATATGGGCCGGATGAAAGTACTCTGCCAAAAAATATGTTAATTGCGTTTACATGGAAATCATAAAGAAGTAAAAACATTAAAAACATTATTGGGGAATAATTATTGCATCTGGTTTGCTGTGGACGAAACTACAGATATTTGTGAAAGGTACGTCGCTAATTTAATCATAGGCGTCCTTCACGGAAAAATCTTAACGGAGGGTACTTATTAGTGTGCTCAAAAGAACTAGAAGCAACAAATACAGTTTAGTATCAATAGATAGAGTTTCAAGATTCGTAAATGAAGTTTTAACAAATTTTTATCTTCCCGAGGCTGTACCCACCAACAAAATAGCATTATTTGATCAAAACAGCATCAAGTAATAAGTGTTTTATCCAAATCTAATTCACTGTACGTGTCTACTAGCACACGGCCTAAATCGCGTTGCTGAGACTATACGGCTGCAATTTCCACTTGTTAATGAGTTGATAAAAATGGGAAAAAAATTTTAAAGCTCCTTTAAGGGTGCAAATTTTTGGAGAAAGATTCCCTAACACACCATTCCCACCGGAACCAGTGTTAACTCGATGGAAAACACGTCGAAGATATATAAATATGGATCCGGAACTAGTGGGTCAAAGTATAAGTATGCACCGATAACCAGTGTGGACCACAGAGTAGTATACTGTGGTGTGGACCTTGGAAGAAGCTTCTCGATATAGAAAAATGTTTTGAGCGACAGGCGCCGAAACTTTACATTGGAACATTTAAATGAGTATTTAATTATTATTTCATACTTTAAACATAAATGATATATTTCCCTTCTTCTAAAACCTGTTGATAAAAATTAGGTTAAAGCATTTTTGTGTCAGTTATCTATTTTTTTTTTGTTTATTCTATTTTATTTTTAAATTTATAATAGGTACCTACTTACAAATTCTTAAGCTAAGCTTAGAAATATTTATATATATGTTATGCTTATTTTCGTAAAGAAATGGTTTGTCAAAATTTATATGCATATTTTGATGCTTTTTTGTATAATAAAATGCCATTTTTTTCATAAAATTTTTATGCTTTTAAGCGGTGTTTTTGCGTTTCTTTATGCCTTTAAATCCGAACTCTAATTATAACATTTTGCTAAAAATTAAAAATTGCTTTTAAACTTTTTTTCTGTTTTAAAAATTCTTCGATTCTTCGATAAAAATCCGATTCTTCTTTTTAAATTGCCCTCTCCTCAATGGAGCTTGGTTACTAAAACTATTGCAAACTTTTCTCTGTCTTCAGTAGGGATGGGAAAAACCTACCGGTTTAAACCTAATACCGGTTTTTTTACTTCGCAATAACCGGTTTTACCGGTTTTTTTTGTCCCGGTTATAACCGGTTTTTTCTTTTTAAAGTAAAAACCGGTTATTGGGTTTTTATGGTGATAGGGATTAGGTTAGGTATTATTTTGAATCCCAATCGTAATTATTATTCTCAAGTAATTATTCCAAACAAAACCATGATTCAAATTTTATTTTATTTTATAAAATACAGAAGCAAACTGAAAGTGCAATCCCACATCAGCCAAAAACAATTATTAAGTTTTATTATAATATTTCCTTGAAAAGGTATTTGTAATCATAATATTTACAGAAGACGTGATCTGGTTGAATTAGACGCAAGCATCATATATTTTTCACACATAACTCTTGACATTGAAAGTGAGTGAACGACTTTTTCTGATTACCAAAAATAATGCTGTGACTATGAATATCGAATTGCTGATTACGAATACGAATCTCCAAGAATTTCGCTACGTTTTCAAAACGATACACTCATACAGGAAGTATTAAATTAGTTAAAACGTACCTATTCTACAAATATACAAACGTGTTAAAAGTAATATATGTTCTTTCGATAGTACTAATTTTGATCATATTGATATCGAGTCGAATGGAGTATCGCAAACTAAAGTGTATTGTAAATGTAACTTTGTAACCTATTGGATTAAAACGAAAACCGGTAACCGTTTTTTTTTGGCCGGTTATAACGCCAGGTTAAATCGTAAGCAAAAAAACCGGTATAACCGAAAACCGGTGTTTTGTCAAAAACCGCCATCCCTAGTCTTCAGCTGATCTTATTAGCTGTTCAAAATTTAACCATGTCCATTGTCGGCTGTTTCTTAGCCTCGATAGACTTTTCCTTCCTAGTCCACTCTTCCCCTCGACCTTTCCTTTCACTATAAGTTGAGCATATTAGTACTTGTTATTTCTCAGTATGTGGCCTAGGTCTGATGTTTTTCTAACTTTCACTGTATTGAAAAGGTCTCTTTCCTTGCCTATTCTATGCAGCACTTCTTCGTTTAAGGTATGCGACGTCAATGAGATTTTGAGGATTCTCCGGTAGATGCACAATTTACAGGCCTTTAATTTATTTATGGTTGATGTTTTAAGGGTCCATATCCCAACCGCATAGAGAAGAGTCGATGTAGCATTTTGATCATCGTTGACCAATTTTGAGTTTTATTCGAGAATCACAAAGCAGTTTTTGATTTTTTCGAAAGAGTTTCTGGTCTCTTCTATCTCTTATTTCGAGATCAGGATTTAGGCTGCTATAAATCCAACATCGCAGCTACTTAAATTTATTGACTTGTTTTAAAATGTGCCCATTTATTTTGCAAGGTTGATGTATTCGTTTTTCCGGATTTACAAAATTTTGGTTTTTTAAATATTTCATTTTTTACAAAATTGCTCCTAGGTCGAGATAGTCTTGTCGATGAGTCGTTGTAGACCCAAGTCAGAATCCGCAATTAACACTGTATCATCGGCGTATCTGATGCTTTGATATTTACGCCATTCACCTTGACTCCATTCCTGGAATCTTCCAGTGCCTCTTTAAATAGAAACTCGGAGTAAAAATTCAACAGCAATGGTGACAAAACACATCTTTATATAACTTTCCTCCTAATTTCTACTTTTGCGGATGTGTTTTTTAGTAGTTTGATGTATTTTACATATAAACCGACTTCTTGAAAACCTTCTAATAGTAGGTCGTGTCTTACTCTATCAAATGCTATTTCGAAGTCTGTGAAGCATAGAAATATATATTTGTGTTGGTCATAATATTTTTGGGCGAGAACTAGTAAACTGAAGAGGGATTCTCTCTTTCCCATGCCGGCTCTGAATTAAAACTTATCCTCTCCGATGATTGTTTCGTACTTTTTGTAGATTCGGTTAAGTATGACTTTTAATAGGGCTGTTACTGAATGACTAATAAGGCTCCTCAGATGAAACTCGTTGCTGTGTTGTGGGTTTGGCGTTTTTGATAGTGGGATGAACATTGACTTTAGCCAGTCTTGGGGTATTTTTCCTGTATCATATCATGAATGCGATTGAATAAAACGACAAATATCTGTATTTTACTTAATATTTAATTATCGATAATCATAGATATCAATATTCGATATTTTCTTCGCTAATTCATTTTAACGTTTCTTGGTATATTCCCTCTGGACCTGGGCTTTTATTTGTTTTGAGTTGATTAATTGCATTTTTTAATTTCAGATTTCAGAATTGCTCGTTCTTCGTTGTTACTTTCCAATCTTCTTGGGTCTTCTCGTATGTCGTTAAAAAGAATTTTGATATAGTTTTCCTGTTTGAAACTCTCACAAAATATTCATAAAATTCAAAGAAGTACGTTCCTTATTTATGTTATCGTTCATATGCGGCATCTCCCATCTCTGGTAACGTCAAAGTGACAATTACAGAACAGAAATATATCTCCCGTAAAAGAAGGTCAAAAATTATCTCGTTGAAGAAAAAATTAGAACAGTAGCTCCAGAAGAGACAAGTATGTGTCTCACTCCTCGTATAATATAGTGATAGTGGATACATAGTTATATCAGAAGACTCAAATACTCTCTCTCTCGTTAAGTATCACTACGAAAAACGACGTTAAAATTTTAGTCAACTTGGTTCCTCGTACAATTGGAGTGAAAGATTGCTGCATATCGAGGCAGAGGCAAGAGATATCCAGCTGGTGAGGTAAGGACATATTTATGAGCTCATAAAATAAAGGCCTAACGGACTATTTTCGTGCGCGGAACCATTTAAGAAACAATATCGTAGTTTTCTTTCATTCGTTCATTTTCATTAGTTTTAGTTTTTAATATATATGTATTACCGTTTTTTACTGTTCATAATTATTTATATTTAGGTACACATTATTTTATTTGCGTATATATCTTCTTCTTCTTCTTCATCTTTTTTATATAGAGGGAGAATTAGTTATATATGTATATATTTTTCACTTTACTTTAATATTAATTGTTTAATTTAGAATAAATGTGTTAAATTCTCGTCTCGTCAAATTCATTTCTCTAAATTTATCACTTTAAGAAGCAGTCTCGCTGGTACTTTTAGTGGTATCAGCTAATTACCTTTCTCAGCGAACCAGCACCTATAGAACCTGAGATTGGAACAATTTCATTAAAGTGGGGTCTATTTACCAGCCTCATAACATGGTCCTTCGAGCCGGATCTGAGTAGATATTGGTGATTTGCTTATTTTGCTATTAATTTAACTCATTAAAGATCATATTAATTTTTCTCTCTCATTTTATTAAGTTTCTTTGTTTCTCTTAATATAAATTAACACATTTATTCTAAACCAGGTACTTCTCTGAACTTTAAGAATGGATATTAAAACGGCCAAGGAAAATTGCAAATCCGCGAAAGCGTCTATGACCAGAATTCAGAAATGGGTTAATAGTAAATTAAACTCGGAAACTAATTTATTCATCGTAGAAAATAAAATGTCACTGTTAAAAGATGCCTTTGATAAATTTTCGGTAAATCAAGATATAATAGATTTAGCTACACCTGACACACAAGAACCTGTGGACAGGTCCCTTCAGGAGGATTTGTTTTCTGAGTTATCAGCTCGTCTAGCTGAGAAGATGAATCCTCAGAAGCACAGAGCCGTAATAGATTCAACTCAAGTACTAGTCAATAATAAGACAAGTACGGCACCTAGTGTAAAGTTACCCAATATTTCTATTCAATATTTCTCTGGTGACCCTAGTCAATGGTCAAATTTTTTCGATTTATTTTCTGCCCTTATTATAAATAATAATGAAATTACCGATGTACAACGTTTTATTTATTTAAAGTCATATCTTAAAGGTGAAGCTCTCAAAATGATTAATAATATAACAGTTTCGAATGATAACTTTCATATAGCTTTAAAAACTTTGAAAGATAGATATTCAAATAAATATAATATTATAAAAGCATTATTAAACGAATTACTCGATATTAAGTCTCTTAATAGTAATGCAAGCCATATTCAAGTACGCGAATTTTATATTCAGATAAAAAATACGTTGCAAGCTATAAATAATTTAACTCTCTCTGACTCTGAATTATTGCAATTGATTTTGATTAATTTTATTGATAGACATTTAGACTTTGGTACACGTAGGTTTATAGAATTTGAAAGAAAAGGCGAAAAAATAGACTCTCTTGATGAATACCTTAACTTTATAGATGAAAGATGTTCTCACCTAGAGAATCTAAACGTTAAAGAAAGGAATAAATCTCATTATAGAAAGGAGGAAACACAGGCCTCGTTTCATACAACGGTGGTAAATCGTAAAGCTAGTCCATCTTCGGGATATGTCAATAAATGCTCATTTTGCAATAATACGGGTCACAAAATTTACGCTTGTCACGCATATCAAGCACTCTCAATTCAAGATAGGTTGTCTTTTGTGAAACGATCGAAGCTTTGTATAAATTGTCTAGGACATTCTCATCTAATTGCTAATTGTACTTCGTCTCAGTTATGTGCTTTATGTCATAAAAAACATCATTCGTCCCTGCACCATTCGTCCAACAGTGAAGGCAACAGGAATATGGGAAGTAGAAGAGGCTTCGCTGATGCATCCAGAGGACAATCTCCTACAATTTCAGCTGACAGTCAGGTACAACGGAGTGCTACTATTTTAAATGACAATAGAGAAAATGATATTTCTCGAGCAGCGCTAGCTGTTAGCAGACCTCTAGTACAAAAGGGCTCTATTCTATTGGCCACATGTAAAGTAAAAATAGCAGATGCATTTGGCAATTATATCTCGTGTAAAATGCTGATCGATACGGCTAGTCAGCTATCCTTGATAAAGAGTAGCTTAGTAGAAAGACTAGGTTTTCAAACGTACGCAAACACAACTAGTGTTCTAGGAGTAGGGTCTCGGGTAGCTAAATCAACAGAAATGGTTGATCTCGTAGTTTATTCAAGTAATACAAAGAATAGTTTAAATATTAATTGTGCAGTATTAGAAAATATCACTTGTGAGTTACCTCAGGTAGAGATTGATATATCCAAGCTCAATATTCCTCTCGAGTATAGATTAGCTGATGATGAGTTTCACGTTAGGTCAGAAATTTCTATTCTCCTCGGCGCAGATTTCTGTTATAAACTTTTCTCGGATGGCATATTTCACCTAGGTAAAGGACTCCCGACTCTTCAAAATACCTTGTTCGGTTGGATTGTTGGTGGTTCTGTTGATAGAAAATATCATCGTCACAAGGATTCTACTAATCCTTCTCGAAATTTGGGTCTAGTGAGTTATGCATCTTGTGAAGAACAGGACCGACATGTATCGTTGCTGGTGTCGGAGGAAAATGATGAAAGCCTTAACACTCTCGTGGAAAGATTTTGGAAGGTTGAAGAGATACCGATAATCCATACACCCGGGTCTGAAGCTGAAATGGCTGAGCGTATATTTAAAGAAACAACCAAGATATTGCCGGATGGCAGGTATCAAATCTCTATACCCTTTAGTTCTCAAAATGCGACGTCTAAACTAGGCGACTCTTATAGAATTGCGCAGAAAAGGTTTTTAAATGTTGAAAAAAGGCTGATTGCTAATCCCGAAGTATTTGCCCAATACCATTCTATTATAAATGATCATTTGAAGGTAGGAATTTCACAGATAGTCAAAGATCCTCATCCCGTGGTAGGTAAAGATCAACACTTCATTCCTCATTTTAATGTTTCGAAACAGAAAGCGGACGGTAGTATAGGTATTCGTGTGGTTTACGATGGTTCTTGTCCTACTTCTAACGGCATTGCTTTAAATGAAGTAATGTTAAATGGTGGCAATTTGCAGCCGTCATTGTTTTCAATTATATGTCGTTTCAGGATGTTTAAGTACGTTCTTACTGCCGATTTAAGTAACATGTATATGAACATTGCCATTGATCCCACACAACATGCATTATTGCGCATAATATGGCGCAATGATACCTCGGACCCATTGCAGATAATTGAGTATAAAAGGTTGTTATATGGGTTAAAATGCAGTTCATACATTAGTCAAAGAGTTTTAAAAGATATAGCGGACAATGCCCATGAAATGCCCTTGGCCACCAATGCGATTCAAAATCAGACATACATAGACGATATTTTAGCCGGTACCCAAACGTTAAATGACATGCAAGTGTTGTATGAACAATTGTCTACTGTTCTGAATGCAGCTTGTTTTTCTCTTCATAAGTTTAACTCAAATTCATCACAGTTCTTGATGTCTAACAATCTGGTAGCTCGCGATAATGTAGAAATTCACACTAACGAATCTCAAAATAGTAAAGTGTTAGGACTGCATTGGAATCCGCAAGAAGATAGTTTTTATTTTTCTAGTCCTCGTCATCTAATTGAAGGTAAGCTTACTAAACGTCGCATATTGTCAATAGTAAGTCAGTGTTTTGATCCAATAGGCATCATTAACCCATTTGTTTTAAAGGGAAAGCTGTTAATGCAAAAATTGTGGAAACTAAAAATTGGATGGGATGACGTCATCACGGACGATTCCATCATTAAGGAGTGGTTAAGGTTGGTCAATGGCTTTGAATCATTGAATATGTGTAAAATTGCGAGATGGTATTTTCATAACAAGTTAATACGAGAACAGGAGCTTCATATTTTCTCAGACGCCAGCAAGGATGCTTACAGTACATGTGCTTATATAAGGTCCCTTTATCTAGATGGATCAGTCTCGTCAAGTTTGGTCGCAGCAAAATCTCGGGTAGCTCCTTTAAAGGAAATTACAATTCCTCGATTGGAATTAGCAGGACTAGTGTTAGCTGCTAGGTTATTTGCAACTCTAAAACAGGTTTTTGAGAATGGTTTATCCTTTAGCTCATATCACATATATTCAGACAGCATGATAGTATTAAGTTGGTTAGCCAGTGATTCGTCTAAATGGAAACAGTATGTTGCGAATAGGGTAGCATTAATTAAGGAATTGACTCCAGAGGTACATTTTCATCATGTACCAGGCTCAGGCAATCCTGCGGATATAAATTCTCGAGGTTCCTTTCCTCAGGAACTCTCAAATAATTCTCTGTGGTTTTATGGTCCTTCTTTCTTACAAGAAAGAATTATTGACTATTCAAATTTAAAGTTAATCCTACTAGACTCGTTACCGGAAGAAAAAACGGAACATTCTCGTTCACATCACGTCGCAATAGACGATGTGCTAGACTGGGTTGAATTTTTCTCGCGATTTTCTGAATATGAAAGACTAGTTAAGGCCGTTAGCTATGTATTTCGGTTCGTTCATAATGCTCGTTTCAAGGGAAGTAATAGTCGCTTGCAGTCAGGCAAGGTAGTAACCGCGGATGAACGACTAAATGCAGAAAATTTTATCGTTAAAAGTCTCCAAAGAAAATATTTCAAAGCTGAATACAAGGTTCTTTTAGACAATAGCACAAGAAGCTCGTCACGTATTTGGTCTCTATCTCCCTTCATCGATAATTCACGTGGACTTATATTGGTAGGTGGTCGGTTAAGCTCGTCTGAGCTGTCCTTTAACCATAAACATCCAGTTTTGTTGCCAAAGGACGACCACACAGTCTCGCTTTTAATAAAGTCTGTGCATATATCACTCGGACACGCTGGAGTTCAAGCTACTCTAGCTAATATTCGGCAACGGTTTTGGGTAATAAACGGTTTAAATGAGGTCAAGAAGGTTATTCACCGATGTATTCTTTGTCATAGATTTCGAGCAAAATTTGCTACTCAAATGATGGCCGGTATGCACAAGGACCGAGTTCAAATTTGTAGACCATTTTCTAAAGTTAGTGTCGACTATGCCGGTTACTTTTTGTTAAAAACCTCTAAGTTACGAAAGGCCGCTACTGAAAAGTGCTATATCGCCGTATTTGTTTGTATGGTGACAAAGGCTACACATCTCGAGGTTGTTACCAGCTTGTCAACCGATGCCTATCTAATGGCATTGAAAAGGTTTATAGCACGTAGGGGCAATCCTGCCCTTATATGGAGTGATAATGGTACAAATTTTTCTGGTGCAAGTAACAGATTCGTTGAATTGCACCACTTTTTTGCAAATAATGCAAACTCTAATTGCATCTTGGATTTCTGTGCAACAAATAGAATAGAATTTAAATTTATAGTACCTAAGGCACCACATTGGGCAGGTCTTCAAGAAGCCGCCGTAAAAAGCACGAAACGGCATTTATACCGAATAATGAAAAATCTCACAGTTACATATGAAGTTTTCTCTACAATCGTGACCCAAATAGAAGGAATTTTAAATTCGCGTCCTCTCTCCCCACTTTCTGATGACCCAAATGATTATGGCTGCCTTACCCCTGGGCATTTTCTTATCGGAACTGCTTTAACTGCTCATCCGGAAAGAGATCTCTCGCAACATAATTCGAATAGGTTGAATATATATCAGAAAATTTGTCAAGCTCGACAACTCTTTTGGAAAAGGTGGAAGTTAGAGTATCTTCATCAACTGCAACATCGACCTAAATGGTGTAAACCTGTTAAAAATATACAGATTAATGATCTAGTTATCTTACGCGACGACGATTCGCCTCCCCTTTGTTGGCCACTTGGACGTGTGATTGAGACATATCCCGGTAAGGATGGATTAGTCCGATCTATTAAAGTTAAAACTTCATCCGGGGAGTATGTTAGGCCCATTACACGTGTTTCACTTCTCCCGATTGATGATTCCAAACTCATGGAAGTTGGAATGTCATAGCCCAGGACATGATAGTCCAGTCATATTTGTAGTAGAGGTATTATGATTCAATTTTAGTTTTTAGCATTGTTACACAGTAGTATAAGATTTAGTTTACGGTTACATTCTGATCCATCTGGGATCTGGTCCTTCGAGATTTTTTTTTAGTTTATTAATTTATTTAGACATTTTGACAAGACATCGCCTTGTCAAGGCCGGCCAATATGTTCGAAACTCTCACAAAATATTCATAAAATTCAAAGAAGTACGTTCCTTATTTATGTTATCGTTCATATGCGGCATCTCCCATCTCTGGTAACGTCAAAGTGACAATTACAGAACAGAAATATATCTCCCGTAAAAGAAGGTCAAAAATTATCTCGTTGAAGAAAAAATTAGAACAGTAGCTCCAGAAGAGACAAGTATGTGTCTCACTCCTCGTATAATATAGTGATAGTGGATACATAGTTATATCAGAAGACTCAAATACTCTCTCTCTCGTTAAGTATCACTACGAAAAACGACGTTAAAATTTTAGTCAACTTGGTTCCTCGTACAATTGGAGTGAAAGATTGCTGCATATCGAGGCAGAGGCAAGAGATATCCAGCTGGTGAGGTAAGGACATATTTATGAGCTCATAAAATAAAGGCCTAACGGACTATTTTCGTGCGCGGAACCATTTAAGAAACAATATCGTAGTTTTCTTTCATTCGTTCATTTTCATTAGTTTTAGTTTTTAATATATATGTATTACCGTTTTTTACTGTTCATAATTATTTATATTTAGGTACACATTATTTTATTTGCGTATATATCTTCTTCTTCTTCTTCATCTTTTTTATATAGAGGGAGAATTAGTTATATATGTATATATTTTTCACTTTACTTTAATATTAATTGTTTAATTTAGAATAAATGTGTTAAATTCTCGTCTCGTCAAATTCATTTCTCTAAATTTATCACTTTAAGAAGCAGTCTCGCTGGTACTTTTAGTGGTATCAGCTAATTACCTTTCTCAGCGAACCAGCACCTATAGAACCTGAGATTGGAACAATTTCATTAAAGTGGGGTCTATTTACCAGCCTCATAACATTTCCCATCCTTTCAGTTTGTGTTCCGTTGATTCTAGCAGTTTGCCATCCGTGTTCATCATGGTGTGAAAAGTTGTTCTCTTGGTTGTCGATGTAAACTCTTTTACCTTTTTATATAAATTTAAAAAATAGTGCCTTTGTTGCAATTCTTCTATTTCGACGCATTTTGTTTCCAGCCATTTTTCTTTTGCATCGGTTAATTTTTTTCGAATTATTTTATTTAGTTTTTTGTATTCTCCGTCCTTTCCTTTAGGTTCTCTTAGTTTATCCAGTAATTGTAAAATAACTTCTGTTATCCATTCACATTTGTTATTTCTGGGTGATACTTTTAGACGTTTTCTTTATTAAAATGTTTGTTCATTTGTTCTTTAATAGTTTTCCACAGGACGTTTATATCATCGCACTCGCTAATTCTGTAGTGATCAAATATTTCCTAAATTTTTGTTTAATTCTTTATGTACTGTCTCTTGTATGGTGTCGTTTTTTAATAACTGGATGTCTGGTTTATCTTGAGGTTTTTGTTTCTTTATCAGTTTCCATCTTACGCGTACTTTTACAACAACTGGATGATGATCGGAATAATGTCAATTTCAGGATAATATGTTTTTGCACTGTGATATCTTTTGTTTACCAATATATAATCTATTTGGTTACGGATTACTCTGTTTTCATTGTGTTGTGGTAAAAAGTGTATAATCTGCGAGGATTTACAGCATGCGACAAAATAAACAGTACTGAAATGAATATTGAAATGTTTATGATGATTCATATACTAGTATACTTACATAATATATAGCCTGTGGCATCTATAAGATGCCCTCTGGCCAGTGACGGATCTACGGGGAGGGAATATGAGGAAATTCCTCCCCTAACAAGGTAAATACCTAATTATAGAAAAAATTGTTCAAATATAAAAATATATTAGCTGACATGAAACCGAAACCACAGAAAGAAAAACTCAACCCAATATACACGCTAGTTAGGAAAATTAAGGGAACTCAATGCCTATAAGTTATTATTTATGTCTTTTATGTAATCTGAGTTGGTTTTTCATTGGATGTTTGCCCTCCCCCCCCCCCTACCTAAGACAAATTTCTAGATCCGCCACTGCGTCTGGCACGAACATATCTTTACTTTATAGTCATCACCATCAACCCGTACTCGTCCACTGCTGGACATAGGTCACCCTCAGCTCTTTCCATCTTTCTCTGATTTGTGCGGCTTGCATCCAGTTGCCGACAATACGCTTCAGATCGTCAACCCATCTGGTTGGTGGTCGTCCTCTGCTCCGTAGTGCTTTTTCTCGTGGCATCCACTCGACAATACGTTTTGTCCATCGGTTGTCTAACAATCTGGCGACGTGTCCTGCCCAATTCCACTTAAACGACGCGATTCTTTCGACGGCGTCCGTTGTTTTTGTTCTACGACGTATTTCTTCGTTTGGGATTCGGTCCCTGAGGGAGACACCCAACATCTGGTGCTTCATAGCCATCTGAGTTATGCGAATCTTGTTTACTACCTTTTTTGTGAGTGTTAATGTTTCCGCTCCATAAGTGAGTACAGGCAATACACACTGGTCAATGATTTTCCTTTTCGGAGAGATATGTATGAGGGAGTAACGACTAGTGTTAGGAGAGGTGTGGGAGAGGCTGATAAATTTCAGGTGAAAGTAGGACTGCACCAAGGCTCGGTGCTTAGTTCTTATTTATTCTCATTAGTTTTGGACCAGATAACAGCGAAACTACAGGGTAGCATTCAACAGTGTTAATAGGAAATAGTGAAAGAGACTTAGAACAAAAACTAGAACAGTGAAGACAAGCTCTGAAGAAAAAAGGTTTAAAACTTAGTAGGACAAAAACAGAGTATTTGGAATGTTCATTTAAAGATGGAGTTACTACAAATAACATGGTATCTTTGGATGGTGAAATGATTGGGAATAGCAATAGTTTTAAGTACCTAGGATCGGTATTACAGAGTAATGGAAAAATAGATGGAGATGCATGTAGTAGAATTAGGGCTGGATGGATGAAGTGGAAAGAAGCGAGTGGTGTGGGAAAAATTCCAATGAAGCTGAAGGGAAAATTCTATAAAACAGCTATAAGACCGGCTATGATGTACGGAACTGAATGTTGTGCAGTGAAAAAGAAAGAGGAACAACGAATGCATGTGGTGGAAATGAGAATGCTTAGATGGATGAGTAGAGTGACAAAGAAGGATAAAATTAGAAATGAGTATATTAGATGAAGTCTAGGTGTGGCATCAATTGATGCCAAAATGAGAGAGCATAGGTTAAGATGGCTTGGTCATGTTCAACGTCGAGACGTTAATCAGCCAATACGAAAAATAGCTGAAGTGCAGATTCCTGGAAGGAGTAGGAGAGGAAGACCAAAGAAGACCTGGGGGGAGACGATAAGGCAGGACATGTTGGTAAAGGTTATTAACATTGATATGACCCAAGATAGAATTTTGTGGAGGAATGCAATTAAGGAAGCCGACCCCGCATAGGGATAAGGCAAAGTAATGATGATGAGTAAGTCCGATTTAAATACATAGCTCAGTATACCAAACGCTGCCCAGGCTAATGCTATGCGACGTGGGAGCTCGCACGTCTGGTTACCTCTTCCCAACCTAAATTCATGTCCCAAGTACTTATAAGGTGCAGTCTGCCCAATATCCATTACATCAACAACAATATTACGGTTTAGCACCAGATTAGTCATTATTTGCGTCTTGCTGATGTTAATCTTTAGTCCGACCTCTTAGGAAGCGTGATATAACTTATTCAACATTATTATTGCATCATCCATACGATCGGCTATAAGGACGATGTCACCTGCGAATCTCAAATGACTGAGCTTCTCTCCATTTATATTGATACCATATTAGTTCATATCTGCCTTCTTAAAAGTGTGTTCTAAAAGGGTTGTGAACAGCTTTGGTGAGATGGTGTCTCCTTGCCGTACTCCTCGCTGCATACAGAATTTATTAGTTTGTTGGTCAGAGAGTTTTAAGCTAGCCGTTGCATTGTGGTAGATATATTTTTTCATGTTAGTGTAGCGATGGTCTATTCGGCATTCTGTCAATGCTTTTAAAATTTTCTGCTGGTTTATGGTATCGAACGCTTTCTCGTAGTCCACGAATATCAGTGCCAATGGTTTGTTGTATTCCGCCGACGACTTCTCTATCAAGTTTTTTATTACCAGGCTAACTTAACCTCCAGTCTTTTTTTTGATAATTTTTGTGAAAAGTTTATATATGTGTGATAGCAGACTGATAGGACGGTAGTTTTTTAGATCTGTTATGTCACCTTGCTTGTGCAATAAAAGTACTTGTTACTTTATAGTACTCCACCATAAAAATTTTTTCTGCAAAACTGAGAACAATTCTGAAGCACCTTACATTATCACGACGTTCACATACGTTATAACGACCGACGTTCGGAAACCACTCAATATGTTTCGGCGCCTACCACATTTAATTTTGAAGTATACGAATTTCAGTACTGTTTATTTTGCCGCATAACATAATTTACCCCTTAGTTTTCGACGGTACTTTTTAGTACCACGAAATTAGGGTACCCTTATGTCACAAGTGTTGGAGTGAATTTTTTAAAGAATGTTCTGTTAAATGTGATTAATTAGTTATCAGCTGATGTTTAATACTTTAAAGGATTTGGTGTTAAATACACAGAAGGTTTATAGGTACTCTAAAGGATCGTTGGAAAAAACTATGCTTTTAGCTTATTTTAGAAAGGTATGACCAAAAAATAAGGCGAACCTAAGAGTACCGCCGGAAAGTAACTAAAAAAAATCTAAAAGTTATGGGAGACTAAGGGTTAAATCATATATTTGTCGCTACTATGTTGTTGTTGGCAGAACTTGGTCATTCTCTCTCCTCCGTCGTTCCTTACTCTAATTTGAAGTCTTCAATCAATTCAGAGTCCTTTCTTTTTCCTAACTTATTGGTAAAGTCACCTAAAATAAGGGTTAGGTCTCGTTTTTTGGTCATCTTTAGCAGTTTTTATACATAAGAGTAAAAACAATGAAGAACGGAAAAAGCACAGGACCTGACATGCTTCCTATCCACCTTCTAAAAATTAGATGAGCAGCATATTGATGTTTAGTGATACTCTTGAACAAAATTTATAGCTCAGGCACATTACCCAAAGAATGGAGTATGTCCATCTTTATTTGTCTCCCTAAAAAGAACAACGCAAGAGAATGCGGCGAGTGCCGCACCAAGTTCTAAAGTGGCTACTGAAAGTCATCTATAACCGAATATATCATAAACTGGACATAGATTTTAATGAGCAGCAATTTGGGTGTCGCAAAGACCTAGGAACTCGTGAAGCTCTTTTTCTACTTATCATACTTATACAAAGGTGCCTTAATGTCAATCAAGATATATAAGCCTGTTTTATTGACTATAATAAAGCATTCGACAAAGCAAGTACGATACGAACAATTAATGCACGTCCGGAAATCACGAAGATAGACTAAAATGACCTCAGAACTATATCGAATTTATACTATAAGCAACGGGCAAAAGTACGTGTTAAATATCAGCTGCCAGAGGAAATTGAAAGAGGTGGGGTGAGACAAGGATGCGTGTTGTCGCCAATTCTTTTTATTGCCCACTTGGAAGAGATCTTGAAAAAAGCTCTTGAGAGTGAAACCGCTGGAATAAAGGTAAAGGGAGTTTTCATTAACAACATTAGGTATGCGGACGACACTGTCATCTTAGCCGAAAATATTTTTCTTCTTCATGTACCATGTCCTTTCAGAACGTTGGTTACCATAATAGCTATCTTAAGACCATACAGTATATAGCGCGTTATCAATATAACTTCGGGAGATAGTATCATACCTTTTTTCGTAAAGTCTGCGAAACTTTCGCAACAGTGGTAATCTTTCGCATTATCTAAGATCAATATTTTGACAATTATACTCATAAGCGCGCAAATGAAAGTAATAGAAAAAATTTTGTGATTAGTAGATAAATATTTATAAAAATAAACCAAAATGGGTGAAAATTTTATGTTAACATAGGTATTTGCACGAAATGATAATAATGAATAATCATTTCGTTGTGAAGCGAAACAAGAGCCGTCTTATTTTCTTTAGTTCATAGAGCGCCAGTGATTTTATATACTCGCATTAGTCAAAATATTTTTATGTAAAATATACTTACCTACCTACATGTAACTAAAACTCACAGTTAACAAAAATCTATTTTTTCAAATAGGCCAACAACTTCGTTCTATTACACAAAAATATAATAAATTAACTATAAATAAACACTACTTTCCTATGAAACAACAATAACGAATTATTAAAATAGTGCACTACTGCACTGAACAGATATCGATAAAGATAACAGAACAGAAGAGAAAATCTGACGTAGGTTTGTCAAAATGACAGTGACAATATTTACATGTTGCCTAATTAGTTATTAGGTCTAATATGTTCAATTTCTTGTTAGAAATACAAAATTTTAGTAGGTCCAAAATTACGAAAAATCTAGGCATGAGATAAAAAAGTTTATTTGAAGAAAGTGTATTTTTTTGCACTTCTTAATGGCGGTACAGTCTCGTTTTTTTAATATTGTATTTAATTACAGAGTAATTTCCACATACTAATATATTTCTCAAATTGGGCTCTGTACCGTCATTTTTTATTATAGTAGGAATATGTGTGCCAAATATCTCGACAAAATATTCACAATTACAACCGCAATCTTCCACCGCGTTTGTTGCTACCTGTCGATCGCTACTAACTGTAGCCTCATAATGTTATTCACTGCCACTCTGAATAGCATGCGTGTATTAACACAATACCAATCTCGCAAGTTCTTTAACCATGAGGTTCTTGTTTGTCCTGGACTGCGTTTGCCTGCTATTTTTCCTTACATTATATTTTGCAGCCACCTATATTTGAGACCTGTTTTTACATGTCCGAAATTCTTAAATACTTAAACACTTGTCGGAAATAATTACATGTTCGCAAATGGGGATTTTTAAAGGCTGGTGACCAGAATAGCGGAGTTTGGACAAAAATACGGTCTAGCTATGAACGTCAAGAATCTCTTCGAGAATGTCGAACGAGTCGACCAATAAGCATACCTGAGAACCATGATCAACTCCACCGGTGATTACTTACAGGAAATCAAAAGCAGAATGGAAAAGGATAGAGCAAATTTTAACAAAACGAGAAAAGTCCTCTGCAGGAAAGTTTTGAAGTTGGAGTTAAGTGTTAGGTTGGCTGGGTGCTACGTTTTCTCCACTTAGTTTTATGGAATGGAAGCTTGGACCTTGAATGCTGCATCAATGAAAAAACTAGAATTATTCGAGCTACGCGTGTACAAAGCCGTCTCTAAAATCCGAATAGCCATGATGAGTGCCGACCCCCGTCGCGGAGATGGCACTTAAAGAAGAAGATACATCAGCGTACCATGCCTCTAGTCCTTCCATGGGTTTATCGACCGTAGGGGAATAAGTGTGAATGATGGTAATATTTACTTGCTTTCCGGAAAGTTGAATACACAGCATTGTTGTAATTATCTTCTAAAATTACTTTCTAAATTACAACTCCGTTACGATAAACTGGATCATTTTTTAACTTAACCTGAACCTGATCATCTAACTTCAATCAAACCCAATATCTGCAATCCTAAAAGATTTATCTCGTGGCATGGATTTTCAAGTTTTATTATTAGTGTATATTATATACATTAGATATACAGGGTGTCCAGAAATTCTACCGACAAACGAAGACATGAGATTCCTCAGATAATTTTAAGACAATTCACCTAGTCCGAAAATGCTTCCTAAGGGAGCTCTTTGAAGATGGCGTCTTGTAGTTAGTTTTTCTTAAATACCTCCAGAATGCTTCTAGTCAGAAAAACGACTTCCATAACGAATTTCTAGTACCTGTCATAGGCGGCCGTTTTGGGTTTGGCAATCGTTATTTTATCTGATTTTTTTCTTTTAATTTTAAGCATTTTTGACTCTAAATTATTAAATTGTGAGGTATTCTAGTACTAAAAAGTACGCTTGCTTTAAGTCGATGGAGTACACCGTTTTCTAGAAAAATCGATTTGGAAAAAATTGAGATACACGTTATGGAACACTGCAAAACAAGTATGTGGAATAAGAAAGAATGGGAAGAATAATAAAAGAACTGTATGGTGAAAGAAGAAAGAAATGTGGAAGCGATACATAAACACAAATGAAGAAGAGAGAGAAATATAGTGAAAGAACTAGTAAAAGACGCGAAGAAGAACAGCTGGAAAAAATTTGGAGAAGAATTGAACGACAGTTTTGGGAATAACAATAAAATGTTTTGGAATAAAATCAGAAGCATGAAAATAACAAAAAGGAAACAAATAAAAGGAATTAGAAATGAACGAAATGAATTGAAAATAAACGAGGCAAAGAAATATTCGCGGCAAGGAACCAACAAAATGAGGAGAGAGGACAGCAAGAAAAAGAAGAGGATAGGGATAATCGAGTATACGAAATTGTTATCAAATATATTGAAGAAGGATGGACAAGAATAAACATTGAAAAAGCGGGAGGTGCCGATGACATAGATCTGGAGATTATGAAGTAGGTGGGAGAAACAGGCAAACTTTGGCTACTGGAAATAATGAGGGAAGCATGGAGAACAGAAACGATGCCGAAAGACTGGGAAGAGAATTTATTGATACAAATACACAAGAAAGGAGACGAAGCGGAATGTGATAACTACAGGGCCATCATTAGTGGCATATAACGTCTACACCGGGATAATAAGAAAGCTCAGGAGAGAAATGGAAGGAAAACTTGAAGAACAAGCGGCTTCTAGGAAGACTTATATATTACGTTTATAGATATTAAAGCTGCTTTTGATTCTATAAACAGAAAAATAATATGGTCAGTAATGAAAGACCTTCAAATTCTGCAAATAATAATAAGCGTGGCAAAAAGCACATATTACAGAAAAGTACTCGCGAAAGTACAAATAAACGGAAACAGATCGCCAGTTACAAACATAAGGAAAGGAATAAAACAAGGCGACAATTTCAGACCAGTTTTATTCATATTAGTAATGAATAGAGTAATGAAGTAATAAAAGACGGTCAAGGCAATTACAGTCAACAATAGGGTACTTATGGGAATTTAGTACCAGTGAGAATAAAGAGATTACTATATTATGCAGATGACCTAGTAATAATAGAGGACTATAAAGAGAAAATGCAAAAATTAATCGATATCTGGGTGAAAGAAATAGAAAATTTGAAAATGGAGGTATATGCAAAGAAAACGAAGACGATGATAGTAGGTTACATAAAAGGAAAGGGAAGAAATAAACCAAACGATATTTAGGTGCAAAAACGAAATAATAAAAACAGTCTGGAAGTTTGAATACCTGGAAATAATAATTTCAGAGGATGGAAAGCTAGACCAAGAATCCTTATACAGGGCGAAAAAAGCAAATAAGATCTACTATGCACTAAATAAAACAATATTTGGAAAGGAAGAAATAGATAAAGAAATAAAACTTAAGGTATGCAATGCAATATATACCAACTTTAATATATGCAAGTGAGACATGGGTAAACAATGTAAAAATAGACAGTACAATAAACGCAGAGGAGATGAAGCAGTTGAGAAAAATAGCGGGAAAAACGAAATTGGACTAAATAATAAATGAGGATATTAGACAAAGACTGAAACAGGAATCGATAATAACAAAGATCAAAAAAAAGAAAATTAAAATGGTATTGACACATTATCAGAATGGACCAGGGAAGACTACTAAAAGCAGGTGACAAAATAAAAAAGATATGGTAAAAGAAGGGAAGGGAGGCCAAAGAAAATATGGATCGATTAGATTATCGAAATTGAACAGGAAGAAGGAAAAACACATCAACAAATTAAAGAGTTAGCAAAGGACCGCCAGAAATTGAAGAGATGGATAGAGGATGAATAAAACCTCCCACTTCCTGATGGACACAAGGAGTTTCAAGAAAGGAGAAGAAGAAGAAGAAAAAGAAGAAGAAAAAGAAGTAGAAGAAAAAGAAGAAGAAGAAGAAGAAGAAGAAGAAGAAGAAGAAGAAGAAGAAAAAGAAGAAGACTAAGAAGAAGAAGAAGAAGAAGAAGAGGAAGAAGAAGAAGAGGAAGAGTTCTTTATATTAGAATTTTTACTACTAAGGATTTTTGTGACAATTTTTGCGTTTATAAAATATTTATAGCATAAGAAATTTTATTGTATTTTTTAGCTAGGTTTAAGTTTTTAACAACATAACTCATTGTAGTGACATTGTTGTATATATCTTATGTAACTTCACAATCAGTAGAACTGGTGAAGTGCAGGAATTGTGCACGAAACGTCTTCTAATAAAAGATTGAAATAGTTTTTTCATTTTTTATTTCTCCTTGACTGATAACCTCAATTACAGTGAGACTTTCTCCTCACTTTATATTTGTAAATATTAAACAGTCGTATATATTATGTATATAGAAAGTTTTTTGTTTTCCGCTAATTTTGTGTCTGCAGTATGCAAAGCCGCCTTTGGTCATATACTAGTGAGTGTACTTATACGCATTTGGTTAGCGCTAATTGATTAGCTCTTTTCAGTCAAAACCTATCAAGCTTTGAATTTTTCCACTGAAAATAAAATTATCCTGCTACATAGAGGGTTAATAAAACACTTTTTTTTGCATATTTTGCTAAAGCGTTTTATTAAACATACCGACAAACCCAGGAAATAAAAAACTTTCTAAAAAATTAATAACCATTTTCAATTTCGTTGCAAAACGAAAATACAGCCGAACCATATTCTAGTCCAATCAGAGAGTGCATCAAACACCTCTCGTTGGAACTTTACCGCGCTGAGCAGATGGGACGTGAATTGTAAATTGTAGAATTCCCTCATCTTCCTTAGTCTCAGCATCCGTATGGCTTGCAAATTGTAGAAGCCTCGGAGGTGTAACCAGAGAAGGTTCCCATTGTTTTCATTCTGGTGGGGTGTGGAATAGCATTATGTTGTTTTACATTCCATTGGAGTGAAAATTTAGTCTTTTTAAAAAACTTTCTATTTAAAAATTCACTGTCAGGGAATAACAAAATAATATATACTATACATATACCTATATAATTAAATATATATATTATATACATAATATGTATAATTTTAATTTTAGTATTTTTTCTAAAAGTTAAAAACAAACCAAATGATCCTCTACATCCTGTTTATAACCAACCTCGGGGCCAACCAGTGACGACTCATTTCATTAGCCAGTTAGAGTTCTACCTGCCTCTCGCAGTCTCTTTGCACAGGTATCGGTGTTGACTAAAATTACGTCACTGAACGACAACACTAGTATTGATTCCAAGTCACGGGCAGATCCAGGACCAACACGCGGTTGTACAACGCGAGTTACGTCGCCGATCCTTCTCCCTATTCACCGCGGGGGTGGTTTTGAGAGCGGACAAGGATAGAGCTATGGACGACAGGATTGTTCGTCCGGGGGCTGCTATTATTTCGCAAATTCTGACCATCATGCGCAGTAGAGGAAGCCCAGTCTGGCCTGGAGACCACTCCTTGTCTCGGTGTCGAATGGGACACTACAACTGTAACGGTGTTCTGTGACGGGAAATGACGAAAAACAGGGGACACGTGTAGAAACCCCAAAATGGGGCACAGCCGGATGGTTTGGCCAGCCGTGCTGCTGACCCTTGTTGCCTTCGGAGGGGCCTTTGCTGGGTAAGTCTTTTATTTACTTCATTTTGATTTTTTTTCTCTTGGTTATCCGTGCATGTGCTCGCATGGGTGTGTTTGGGCTTGCAGCTGCGAGTGCCATCCCGGCTCGAGATGTCAATACTAGCAAAAATTACCCAGAGCCTTAAACGTCTTTTTTTAGATTATGTGTAACACAACAGCCACATTTTGATTTATTCGTGTGAATTATTTTGTTTCAAATATACAAATAAAATTGTTTTTGGTATAAATCTCGCATCTAACTTTAACTTGAGATAAATAAGAGAGTGGATTTTAGTATATTATATTATGATCAAAAATATTGGTGTATATTGTAAAACAAATTAAAAACTGCAAATCTGGCTTTTAAAAATTTTCTGGCATTGAAATTAATTATAGTAAAATTTAAAATGATCAATTATTAATTATTATTTTGATTCGTATCATTATTTTTATACACTTAAAAAAATATGTTACCAACTTTTGACGTTTTTTGTTCAGTTTTAATAATTGGAAAATAATTGACTTTCTTATTTTAAAAAATATCTCTGTATTGCTGTAGCTCTTTGTACATTATCATGAAGGTAAAGAACAGTTACGTTATATTATTCGTATAAATTCTTGAGCATTGAATGAACATAATAATATTGAAGCAATAATGAAATCGATACATATTAAACATATATAAAAAAAACTAATTAAATGTTTATATAATGTAGATTTTACAAAAAATGTAATTTTCTCAAATACATATATTAAAAATTTATATTTAACCAAACATAATAAAATAATTATATAGTTAAACAAAATAATAACGCAGAATAAAATATAATAATAATAATGTAGAATTGGAGTATAACATATTTAGTGTAACATATTACAATTTTTAAGGACCTCCATAGATTGCAGTTACAATTTTACAATTACAATTTTCATTATTGTATTTTAACACTAGCGAACTGGAGATCCAAATTTCAAATATAGAATTTATTTTACTGTTCTTAAAATTGATAACCAGATACGCTATAAGCAATAGTTTCAAAATATTAATAATATATATTAAACAAGGGATCCCTTTTTAATCTGTGTGTGATATAATAATTTTTATTTTAATTAAATTTGTATTTATATTAAAGCTTTTATTTTAATGAATAAGAGAATATGACTTGTTGTTGAGAAAATTATTCTGGTGTTTTTTATAATATAGCCCTAAATATTATTGTTATCTAAATTTTGCTAGAACCATTTGGAATCTAAATAGATAATTTTTGATAACAACGTACCCTACCATTTCAATTCTTTTAGTCTTTTAGTATTTTTTTTATTAACATGTTAGATATATTAAGTAAGCATTATTGGATTAAGTTGTTCATTTAAAATATTCGTTATTTTTGTTTTAAATTTGTTTTTATCAGGATAGCGGTTACTTAGACGCTCAAATCATAGGAGATTTTTCTCAATTTTTTTTTAAATTTTATAATGTGTAATGCCAAACAAGCGGTACATATATATATAAAAATATCAGATCCTTCTTTTCATACAAAAAACCTACAAATCCTACAGAAACTTTTCATTTCAAATGCTTATCCAGCACCATTGGTGAATAAGATTTTGTTTACCACTGTCCAAAACGAGAGTACCTACTTCACCTTCCTTCGCGACTAACAATGCTGATCCTGATGTCTTAAGTGGAAACCCAGTCTCGGATACTCCAATCAACAAATATTTTTCATTGTCATACTTCAAGGATATCACTCCGGGGTTGAAAAGGATTCTGAAAAGTTTTGAAAATAGCTTTGGTAATAATAATAACAATATTAAAATTAATGTGGCGTCTAGATGAGTCTTAAAAATTAATAATCTTTATTCCAATATTAAGGATAAGACTCCTATATATATGCTTAGTAACATTGTCTACAACATTCCATGCCTCTCTTGCAATATTCCTACATCGGTCAAACTTTTCAATTACTGAAATCACTTATCACCCTGCACAAAAGTGATTCTTGACTTCACCCTGACCGTTGTGCATTAGGTAAACATATCCACTCCACTGGTCATCTCATGGACTATACCAACACTACAATTCTCCACCGTGAGAACAATAAATCTAAAAGAGAGATCATTGAAATGTCATATATTTTCCTTAATGGTTTCTCCATCAATGTTAAGAGTGACACTAATAATCTAACCGATATATGCCACTTCTTACTAAAATCCGATACCAAGAAAAATACAACATCACAGAGAAACAACTTGACTGATATATCCATTAATAACTAACCTACTTAAACAATAATTCATTAGTTAAAAAGATAATATTCCCTTGCTTTTCTTAGATACATCTAAATAAGATATTATAATATTAACACTAACAAATTAGTAAAATGTTTGTGATTAACTATTTAGAAGGGAAATAAGCCACAATTAAATTAAAAAAATAATTTTATTAACGTTTCGAAGCCCAAATCGGGTTTCGTTGTCAAAATAAATAATACTACCTACTAAAATAAACAAAAATGTTGTTGCTAAGTAAAAAAATTCTTCTAATAATTTATTTAATCTGACTCATTTATATTGGCAATTCAGACTTATTTCCCATCTAAATAGTTAATCATAAAAATGCCACAAGAAATAGCTTCAGAACAGTAAAATTTTTAATTAAGAAAAATCTAAAATAATAATATTACCCTGAAATAGTAATTAAATTCATTTTGTTACACCAAGGAACCTTAACCACATTATAAAGAATCAGAAGAACTACTTTGACATGTCAGCGCATGCGTTCTGGTAAAACAGAACATCACATTTTGAACATTCAAACAATCAAAAGTTTAGTAATTTCCGACTAATCAAAGAATTAATTCCTATAAAATGTAATTACATTAGGTCCTTTTTCGGTTAACCTTCATGCATTTCTAACGGTAACTGTTTTACACAGTAACAAAAAAACCACTATGTTGTTATTAGCTAAGTTTTTTTAACATCCTAACTCTACAATTCTAAGTTACGGTAAGATCTCCAGTGTTTTAAAAGATAATAATGGTAGCTAACTACGATTTCTTCTCTTTTAGCCCTGAAGAAGCCAAATTAATTATCTTTGGAGAAAACGTTCGGCGAAACAATTAATACGCATTGATTACATTGAGTCTTTGCAGATTTCCCCAATATTTAAGAGTTTACTATTTAACTTTTCTGCAAAGATTAAATTTTCTTTTCTTAGGATTCTCTTTTTCTTTGTGACAAAGTCAAATTACTCGTTTGTTGTAAGATATACGAAAAAAAAAATATTTAAATATAAGTTGGGGCACAGATAGTACCATAATTTAAAAATATTTTCACATATACAGGGCCACCCGTATTGACAGGATGATACAAAGTTATGTTTTTTTTAAATAGAACAACCTGTATATTTTTACATTTTTTGATTCTGCTCGATGTTTTCTTTCTTAAAATATAGGATTTTATAATATTATATGAGGTAGTTTAAAAGATAATTACGTTTTCTGTTAATTTAGTAACAAAATTCACACCCTGTAGAAATATAAAGATTGGACATCAAAATTTCTATTTATGTTCAAACGATTTTTAATATATGTAGTCTACTATTGTTTAACATTAATAGTCTAGCGAAATGTTCAATTTTACCCAGGGTTGGTCAAAACTCGCAATAAGTATTTCCTGAGTTTTCTTAAATAGGACACCCTATATTTAAGTATGTTAACGAAATGATATTTTAGGGTACTTTTTTATTTCTTAGACATTATCTATACCTAAGTCCTTTATAATTTGTGAGTTATTCGTGATTATTTAAGCCAAACATTAATTGCAACAAAAATTAAGTAAAATTTTATTAGGTGGCCGTGAAAATATTCAATCAAAAATAATTTTTTGAAAAAAAAAACATATTAATCTAGACTGATCCTTAACTTATTAATATTGGATGATATATCCAAATACATTGATACCTCTTCAACTGGTACCACTTTACGTGATACATCTTCACGTGACAGTAATGACTTTGATTTTTTTTAAATAGGAAAGTACATCTTGTGACAACTAACTTAAAAGTTTCTCAAATACTGATTTCAAAAATGTATAACACTTTGGTTCTAAAATTTTCAGAATCCAAATTATGCGAGAAAGTGTTTCAATGTAAATACCTACGTACCTCTAGATCTGGTCAAAAACTTACCTAACGAGCTTTTTTCGTTTTATAGCAACTAAATTGTTTTTGACAGCTATCATAAATAAATAGTATTAATAACTTTAGTTTTCTTGCTATTTTAAAAGACATTTGTTTATTGTGAATTTTAAAAATTGATACAACCTCGTAATTTACAAGAAAAATGCAAAATGATCACAATTTATGGCGAAGCTCTTTTAGACGCACTATTTAAAGTCAGCTGTAAGAAAATTTTTTAGACTGTTAGTGTTCAAAATAAGAAACGGACAGGAAGAAAACGTCTATCCAAAAAACAAATTTCTGTGTTAAGTGAGTTTGTCATTAATCCGTCTATTTCTACTATAAATGTTGCTTATGTTTGTGAAGCAGATCAGAAAACAGTTTTAAAGATTCTGAAGAAAAATAAATTGTATCCTTACAAAATAAAAAAAAAGAGAGCGTGGTACTTGCGGAGTGCCGACAGAAGTGAATAATTCCTATATGTTCTATTACATTCGATTCGTTTCAATTCGATTTCATTCCATTCGATCCGATTTGATTTATTTTATTTAATTATATTTAATATATAATATTATAGCTGACAATGAAATTGATACTCAATGACTACAATCATGCCGCCGACTCTTATAATGTTTACATATCTATAAATTATAATAATATCCCACATACATATCGCACATACACATTATGTAGCTAACTGAATGTGAAAAGCCGGCGTTATTGCCATTTTAAGTCCCTATATCTAATCTAAAAGTTAACGTAGTGTATATAAAGAGTACCTACGTACAGAGTGAGTTTTATGTATGGAACGCCTCAATTATCTCGGAAACGGCTTGCACGATATTTTAGATTGTGGTGGGTAGCGGGTCATTATAATGCGGCCGATATTACAGTGATATTTACATTGTTGTCAGATCTTCCGTTTTTCTTGAAATGTAATAAAATTTATTGTTTCAAAAAGAACACACTATAATATAATTTTTATGTTTTGAAATCCATAAGAAATACTGATCATTTTTCATTTAATATTCCCTATACCTAAATGCCGTAATTTCGGAGTTATTACTACATTTATTTATGAAAAACTATAAAGCAAATTCTAAAAATAACTTTTTTCGGGCCGGGCAGATATCTACTATTTGAGGTTCTTTGGATTACTGGGAACAAGAAAGATCTTCGGATATTAATTTTGAAATTACGAAGTATTTAGGTTCAAGTATGAAGCTTATTTTATCAGTTCCCGATATAGTTATTTTCCTAACTAGTGCGGAAAGTGATACTTTCACGCACGAGACTGCCGTTGACCAGGACGACGCGATAGCGGAGTTCGGGTAAGCAGTCGCGTGCGGGGAAGACACTTTCTGCATGAGTTAGGAACAATATTTTTTCTAGGGCCGTACGTTTGGAAAAAAGCCACAAAAAATAGAGTTATATCAATTTTTAGTTAGGAGTGAAAATACACAAATTAATTCTTTGACAAGGTTGTCAAAACCAAACTTTCAATATAATGGGTTACCACGACGACGATATTGGTTTCCATGACGACGATTCAAAAGTTTACCAGCAGTGGAAGTATACGGATGTATGTTTTGATTTGTTTTCTTGTGTTTACAAGTTTTGTTATTTGTTTTGATTTATGTGTTGTGAATACTAGCTGTAAGTGTTTCAATTTTTATTACCATCATCACATCGACCTAGTTAATTTTTGCACATCTAACCTTGAAAATGACGTACACTTGTGAACATTGTCTTACACAATATTCTGACTCGGATAAATACAACCAGTTAAGATGCAATGGAGATTGCCAAAGAAACTTCTGTATGAAATGTACAAAATTAAACAAGACCATCACTAAAGCCCTATTGGACCAAAAGTCTTCTCACCTTAGATTCTTTTGTACCGTATGTGACTCTCCAAGTTTAAATTATTTAAATGACAAAATTACAAATTTATCAAAAAATCAAATACCTTTAGAGAACTTTGAAGCCTTAATTCAAGTTACTAAAAAACTAAATGACAATTTGCCTGTTTTCATCGAGACTTATGACCTATTAACTAAAAATGACGGCAAACTGGACTATCTTACGAAAAAAATTGACGAGATCCACAAACTAAACAACCTGCTGAATCCTGAGAAGGTTTTAAAATCTGTAAGGCAGATGGAACACGACATTTTTAATATATCGTCAGTTTTTTTCGGCTCTTCTTCAGATGAGACTATCAAGGTTAAAACCCAAGACACAAATTCAACTGAGATTAAGTTGGGATTAGAAAGGCTCTCTTCAAATATCGGTGAAATGTCAAATCAAATGAGCAGTCTTACAAAAAATCTATCTAATATACCAACTAAAAAAGAGATATTGAAGAAAAATACATCTTATGCCACCGCAAGTACCCAAACTGAAGAGCCCCGACATCTCGAACCAAGTCCAGAGCAAAAGCCAAAAATTACAGAAGATAAATGTCACTTTGTAGTTATTAGTAACTTGACCCCAACGTACACCCCTATACAAGTTGTGCACTATATCAAAGAGAGGCTCGGCATTAAGGAATACATTAGATGTTACACACTCCTTAAAGATGCCGACACAGCAACTGGCTCTTCGTTCAAAATAGGTATAAAATCTAGAACAGCTATTAACCTATTATTTAATAAGGAAATTTGGCCACCTGGTGTTAACATCAAATGGTCTATAGAATCATCAAATTCTGAACCAACGCTTTCATTTGAGTCACATAAGAATCCGAAGAATCTCAGAAGTCCTGTCACCTTGGAAAATCCAATTACCAATTCTCGCAAGAACAAAGATGAAGTAGAAAACACAAACATAAGTACAGACAAGCAGGCCATCGAAGTTTGTAAATCTAAGAATCCGTTCCATTCGCCTGTAAATTTCATTAAGAAGGATACTTTAGAACCTTCGATAAATCTGGATCCTTTGACCCCACCAAGAGTTAGATTAACCAATAACTCGAATAGTCGATATCTTCTAGCCAGATTAAGGGAACCGGATATCTTAAAAGCCATTAAACTTCATCTTGCTTATCTACACGACCAACCAGCTTCAGTGTTTTACGATGGATTTACCAATACAAGCGTTAAACTCTTTTTGGCTTCCGAGGGACTTCCCACTAAGACTGAAGATCTACGACGAATTCTGCTGGAATTTAACAATGACTATGGGATTGGTCCAGATGAGGTGGAAGCTGATCTTGTTGCTTACAGATCCTTTCTCACTTCTGAAAGAATTATTCACCTGCAGAAATCAAGGGAATGTCACCGAAATTACTATTCCGCTGCCTCTCCAAAACGAAATTTTTAAACATCACGACGTGTTCTGAGAGACTAGAATCCTCAAATTGTTTTAGTGATAACAACTTTAGCATGGTTCTGATTAATATTCGTTCTATAAGGTACAAAACTGATGAATTATTTTTGTTCCTAGAGGAATTAGGATTTCCCCCGGTAGTTGCGGTTACAGAGCACTGGCTTGAAGTCAACGAGCCTTTTTTTTGTAGAAAAATACACCACAATTGCTAGGTATGATCGTCCAAGCTCAGCTTACAGAGGCACCCTAATTCTATCTACGAGCAATGATTTTTCTTCGGTAACAAAATATGACTTTCTGCTAAGTGAAGCCTTCTTTGAGTTTTCGTTAATTTACAATAAGAATCTTAATCTTTATATTATTTGCATTTATAGATCACCTAACTCTTCCGTGGAACTATTTTTTCAGAACCTGCTAAATTTGTTAGATGACCTGCCCCATAAAAGTAGAAAAATTTTATGCGGGGACTTTAACATTGATTATGCTGCTGCTAGTGCTACACAAATATCCTTGGTCAACATATTTGAATCGTATGGTCTAACAATGCACGTTGATTCTCCTACAAGGATTACAAAAACTTCATCTACCATAATTGATTATACTGTCTCAGATTTTTCACCCCTTGATGTCCACTCTACAATTATTAATGCTGGACTATCTGATCATGAAGCAGTTTATACGAAGTTTAATATCTTGAGCAAACCTTCCTCGAAAACCCGACGTTTAGGCAGGATTTTTTCCACCCGGAACTTTCGTAATTTCCAAAATTTATGCTTAACCTCTGAGTGGCGCTTTCCTGCTGTGGACGTGGATAATAATTTCAGTACTTTTTTGGATAAGCTTGTCCGTATCTTCAATAAAGCATTTCCTTTAATTGCAATTAAGCCAAAACATCGCAAACCCTGGACTACTAAAGGTATCCGAATATCTTCCAAGAATATGCGTTCTCTTCTCTATATCAGGAAATTTACTACCAACGTTTCTATCACTGAATATATCACCAAGTACAGGGCAACCTATCTTAAACTTATAAAATCAGCTAAAAAAGACTACCACCATAACCGTTTGGGAAGCTCAAAAAGTGTTGCAAAAGAAACTTGGTCCATAATAAACGATCTTCGAAATAAAACCCACACTGCTAAAACAATTTCCCTTCCAGACCCCGAAAATCTAAATGAATACTTTGTTAATGTGAGTAAAAATATTACATCAACTATTTTGCCACAACAAGATCCCATTGCTTATCTCCCTAATTCAAGAAAGGTCTCGAATTCATTCTTTATAAAACCAGTCAATAAATCTGAACTGATCCAAACAATCAATAGTATCAAAAGCAAATCCTCCTGTAGTACTGATGGTCTATCGATAAAAATTTTTTCTAATCTCCCAGAAAATGTGTTAGAAGTCCTCATCTCACTAATTAATGATTCCTTTGAGAAAGGTAAATTTCCAGAGTGCCTGAAAACAGCCATCATTATTCCTCTTCATAAGGGTGGTGAAATATCTAATACCTGCAATTATATACCTATTGCACTACTACCGGTACTCTCCAAAATTATTGAGAGACTCATAAAAGCCCGACTTATGTCCTTTCTAGTTGAAAACAACATTTTATCACAAAATCAGTTCGGCTTTTTAAATAATAAATGCACCACTGATGCCATCTTTTCTGTAATACATGAGGTTTATCAAGCACTGAACAATAATCTTCACACTGCCACCGTTTTTTGTGACTACGCCAAAGCTTTTGATTGTGTAAATCATAACATTTTGATAAGAAAACTAAATTTCTACGGAATTCGAGGTATTTCTTTAGATTGGTTCCAATCTTACTTGGATGATAGGAAACAACTGGTTAGAGCAAATGATACAGACTCTAGTCTCAAAAACATTGTATGTGGGGTACCTCAAGGTTCAGTATTGGGTCCTCTACTTTTCCTTATCTTTATTAATGACATCACTAGTTTAAAAATCGATGGAAAAATCTTTCTTTTTGCTGATGAGACCAGTATCATTTGGAGCAACTCAAATATTGCAACTCTTCATGCTACTATAACTTCTGATCTACTTACAATAAAAACCTGGTCTGACTCTAATTTACTCTCGTTTAACGTAGATAAAACAGTAGCATTGTCTTATAAAGGAGTCCTTCAACCCTTACCTCTTAATAACAGCCAGATCAGTACCGTTGATTCTGTGAAATTTCTTGGTATTTTTTTAGACAGCAACCTTAAATGGTCCCACCATATCGATTTGTTAAGGAAGAAACTATCCTCAGCTTGCTATGCTATAAGATCTGTTTCGAATGAACTCAATTTAGTATCTTCCAAAATAACATATTTTTCTTTGTTCGAGTCACATCTTCGTTATGGTCTTCCTTTTTGGGGTTCTGGTACAGCTGCCCAATTCGATGTTATTTTCAAATTACAGAAAAGAGCAATTAGATATCTGTTTGGCCTCAGAAGAACAACACATTGCAGAAGTTACTTCAAAGATCACAGAATTTTAACCCTTCCATCTTTGTATATTTTAGAAACTGTTTGCTTAATTCGTAAACATCTACATGTCTTTCCACCAAGACCTAATCATGACTACTTCACGAGAAATTCTACGTTTGACCTCTATATGCCGACCCCGTCCTCTGAGTTAGTAAAGAAATCTATATTATATTCCGCAAAAAAACTTTACAATCATCTCCCTCTACAACTTAAATCTGCAGCATCTTTCCCCAAATTCCGTAAACTGACAAAAGCCTACCTATCTGAAAGACCATATTATTCAGTAGAAAATTTTCTTAATCAATAACTAAGAAATTACAGTACCCTTTGCACAAGTAGTATTTTTATTATCATTTTTTTTGTCTATATTTGGGTGTCATATTTGCAGCAGCTTAACTTTTAAACTTATTAATTACTAGGTAGACTATGCATTTGCAATTTACTTAAATTTTGCAATTGACTACTTCTGTTTAACTTCATTATTATTGTTATTATTGTAAATATATTGACGATTTATGTAATTTTAGTAAATTGGATTGTTATTGTTTTGTTGTCTTGACTTTTAATAAGCTTTGTCGATAAAATTGTACAATTTTTCATGACAATAAAGCATATTTCTATTCTATTCTATTCTAAATCCATTGTAATTGTCTACTGATCTGACTTTTAAATATTATGTCAAAATAATTTTATTTCATCGAATTATCGTGTTTATTTCATTAAAACATGGACACAGAAGATAAATTTGAAATAAATTAGTAAGTAATATCTAAATATTAGTTCATTGCATGTATTATAATATATTATAATGCCATATTAAAAGGTATTTTACTTTTCCGCCCGCCGTGCGGGAAAATTTACTTTCACGCACGCCGTGCGGGAAAGTGCAACTTTCGGAAACGAAATCCGTGTGGGAAAGTGGCTCTTTTAGCACTTCCGTAGAAAAAATAATTTGGGCTTATTTCATAAAACATTGTTTTTTAGTGAAACGACACGACGGACGAGTCTATTACTCGAGGTAAAAGAGGAAGTCTATAATTATATAAGCGTAAACGTAACTATTTTTTAACGTACTTAAGTCAATAAATTCCTTTTAAACTATACTCAAACTCAAATTGTATTTTTAAACGTCTTATTTATTTTTTATAATAATTAAATTCACTGTCAAAAATGACATATAATAATAATTTAAAATTTAGTTTCTGACGTATCTGTCAAAGTCAAACGTAAACAACGTACCTACACGCTCTGAGCTTCGCTGGTGTCGCTCCTAGCGGATTAGTAATGCAACTTTCACCGGTAATTTTTAAATTTATTATTTAATTGTTATCGCTTAATATTTACAACGCAAAAAAGTAATTAACTTGTAATTGATTTTTTTAAGATTTTGCTAATCATTTTGACGTTCTACACTGAACCAAAAAAGTACGTATATATAATGAAAAAAACATTGATTCAAAAACGGGAGCATTAATTTTCGTCCGAAGATCAGTATCATTGGTTCAATGTAAGTAGATACATTAACTGATGCTCAAAAACATTAACCAATAAAAAGTTCGTTAATATTAAGAAATTGGTACATTAACACAAAGAATGATTGTTCGTTAGATTAACGAATTTGTTCATCAATTACATGAATTTTATTATTAATTTCTATGAATTCGTACGTCTATTCAATGAACTTTTTACTTAAGAATCAATGTATCGATCATTGGTTCAATGTAAGTAGATACATTAACTAATGCTCAAAAACATTAACCAATAAAAAGTTCGTTAATATTACGAATTGGATACATTAATCCAAAGAATTATGTTCGTTAGATTAACGAATTTGTTCATTAATTCTATAAACATTAGTTTTTAAATTGATGAATTAGTACGTATATTCAATGAACTTTTTACTTAAGAATCAATGTATCGGTACATTGATACGATGAAATGTATATTATTTTAATGAATGTAATTATTGAATTAAAAACTATTTTACATTGTTTCGTCGTATGAGTACGTGGATATAATAAAATATTTACATTAAATTAATGGACGTTTAAATTGATTAAATGTGTTACGACATTGAAATGATCACATGTGGTTATTGTATTATGAATCAATAATAATAATTATTAGAATATTTGAGCCCATTACTATACAAGGTGTTCTAAAACTGATTTCACCTGGCACACTTGAGAAAGAGTGCTTCAAATACTTATAATATATACAGTATGGTGCAAATTAAAGGAACAAATTCGTAATTTCGTAAGCCAGCGACTTTAAAGAAAAAAACTGAAATAGGTCAATTTGTATTTTTGAATTATTATTTTTTGGCCTATATAAAATATATCATACTAGTGATGTCATCCATGTGGGTGTAATCACGTAATCGATGATTTTTTAGGAGTCTTGCGCTAATTCATCTAAAGGGCTATTAAATTTTTTATTCAGTAGTATAAACATAAGCATTAACATAATTAGTTATACAGGGTATTGAAAAAAAATTAATTAAAGTAATTGACACAAAAAATAGAATGTAGATTATTGTAGATATGTATCTATTGTATGTAATTCAAAATACATATTATTGTTTATTTATTATGGTGTAATAAACATTTTATAAAAAATGTTTATTTGATATTTAAACATTGCTTCTCACATAAAATTAAATGTTCAAACTCCAAGAGACAGGTGTGTGGCAGCTTGAACATTCAGTTTGCGAAATGCAATGTTTATTGGTCAAATAAGCAATTTTTATGTTTTTTTCTTCGGTAGTAAAATGTATTTTGAATCAAATAAATTATATACCTTCATTATTCTTTTTGTGTCAATTATTTTAATTAAATAAAGTATTTTTGGACACTCTGTATAAATAATATTATTAACGTTTATATTATTGTATAGAGAATTGAATAACCTTTCAAATGAACTAGAACATGACACCTATTCTCATTAAAAAAAAAAAACATCCATTACATCATCACGCCCAGATGGTTGACGACACTAATATGATTATGTTTATATGCCAGAAAATCATAATTTAAAAATAAAATGGACATGTTTTTGGATCTTTTTATTAAAGTCGATGGTTTATGAAATAACGAATTGATTACACAGGTCTACAGTGTTTTTGGTGCCAAAGTGTTTAGAGCTGATTTTAGGTATATTTGGAGTGCTGATGCCGAATATGGCTTTCGTTTTGCCCTATCAGCTCTAGTTTTCAAGATAACGTAGGTCATGTCAGCTTTTATGCATTAAAATACGAATATGCTGATATGGATATACTAAATTGAAATAAAAACCACACAATTAAAAAATACGTATATTATAAGCCATTTCATCTTCATCATCCAGGCCTTTGCGTCCACTGCTGGACATAGGCCTCCCTCATTTTTGTCCATGCCGCTCCATTTTGAGCACTTGGCATCCAATTTCTTGACATTTTCTTGAGATCGTCAGTCCAACGAGTAGGGGGTCTTCCTCTACTACTTTTGTCTAATCTCGGCCTCCACTCAAGTAATCTCTTCCTCCACCTCCCATCACTGATTCGGGTGACGTGCCCGACCCAATTCCATTTCAGAGTGACAATTCGGGAAATTACATCGGTAACTCATGTTCTTAGTCTTAAGTCTTAATTTCCAACTCGGTCACGAAGCAATATACTCAGCATTGACCTTTCCATTTTCCTCTGAGCTATTTGCAGAATTTTAGAAGTTGTAGCTGTCAATGTCAAAGTTACGGCACCATAAGTCACCACAGGCAACACACATTGGTCACATGTTTTACGTTTTAAAGAAATTGATACATAAATCGCTTTTAAAGACGTCTTTGAGTTTTCCATAGGCTGCCCATGCTAGATTTATTCTTCTTCGTAGTTCACATGTTGGGTGTCACTTGTGATCTTTATTTCGTCTCCAAGGTATATGTATTTTTCCTCTAGCTCTACTTCGTTGTATCCAATATTGATATTTCCGCTAGGTACTAGGTTTGTCATGAATTTGGTTTTGGAGATGTTTATTTTAAGACCTACACTGGCACACAGTAACTGAAGTTCATGTAGCATTGCACATATCTTCTTAAGGTTGTCAGAGAACAAAACTATGTCTTCTGCGAATTAAGCCATTTAACTACAATAAAACCCTTTGTACAATGAAACAGATATACAATTAGTTTTGAGAAAAAAACTAACAGAATAGAAAAAAAATTTACTTGACGTAACGAAAGCTCCGCTTGCGTGATTTTCTGGTATAAACTTTTAAACAGTCTCTCTTCAAATCCCAGCAAAAATCTGCCATCATATGGGTGTCCCATCTTCATTGGTAGTGGTCCTTAATGGCTTTTATCTCTTGGTGAAGTCTCTCACCTTGCTCCTAACTTGTGTCAAGTTTTCAGGGAAACGGTCCAGCTGGCTGTGAAGATAGTTGACTTTGATGCTCATATTCCATCCAAGTGATTGGAAGTTATTCAGTAAACGGTTTACCAGCTCAGCATAGTTTTCACTTTTGTGATTTTCCAGAAAATTTTTCATGATGTCCACAAATGATAGCCGAGCTTTTTTCTCTACCTTATTCTTTGACCCCACAAAAGCCGGATCCTTTGTAAGAAGTCTGATCTGTGGTCCATCAAAGATTCCAGCTTCAAGTTTTTCCATACTTATCTGGGCCAGCTTCCTTCCTATGTAGGCGAAGCATGGTCCATGGGCTATGAGCCATTATTAGGTGGAGGCTGAATGGGTTTACAAGAAGTGGTAAAAGTATCATTTTGAAAGTGTAAAAATACTCTCCAAGCTGCTTTTTTTCTTTATAAAACAGTAATGTAACGACATTAAAGTATTATTTCTTGCATAAATAAGGCATAATACAGTGAGAACAACAAATATATACTGAGGAATAAGTTTAATTAACAATGTATATTCCTTTGAATAGCATATTCTTCATTATCTCAAATATTAAAACTTGTAATTTCGGATTTTGCCATATCCATAAAACTAGAGCTGATACAAAAAAACGAAATCCATATTTCGATTTATCGCCCCTAATATATTAAAAATCAGCTTAAAGATTCACGGCACCAAAACAAATTTTTTTTTCTGTAGGCTTGTGTTATTTTCCTTTGCACCATACTGTAAATTTTGTAACTGCTACATGCAAGTGGAAGCTGGAAATACTCCTGGTGGAAGTAATATTCAAAATAAGTTTTATAAACTTTAATATAATTAAAAAAGAGGTACACAGAGTCACATACAAATATTCAATAAAAAAACAAATGACTACTTAATATCTACATAAGAGCATCGGCGCAAAATGTTCAATGCGTTTTAAATGTATAAATTTTTTATAAATACTGAGAAAACTAATAAACATTTTAAAAAAATTTAAACTCAGAATGAAAGATTGCATTATTACTGAAGGCCAAAAGTCCCTGAAATTTTCTAAAATGTGTATTTTAATAAGTTACTGGCGTGAAATAAAAGAGATTTAGTGTGATTTTTAATTGAAAATATTTCATTCAAAAAAAAATTGTTTGATTTATTCTAAGAGACTTTCGGCCCTCAGTAATACCGTAATCTTTCATTCTGCGTTTAAATTTTTCAAAAATACTTATTAGTTTTCTCAGGATTCGAAAAAATGAATACATTTAAAACACATTGAAAATTTTGTTTTATTTGTTGAATTAGCATTTCAAAAAATTTACAGATAACACAAAATTAATCAATACAAGAAAATATGTAGAATTCAATTAGAAAATACTTACTTTCTGAAATGTCTCCATGGGTAATCTTTTCAAGCAAAGCCTTATTTGTCTTATCCTTAATATGACTTTTACACTCAGAGACAATTCTTTCGAAATATTTTTTCCATCCTCCGATAAGTCCATTACTGTTTCCGAATGCCACTCCAAAGTCCATATCAATCTGCAAAGGTAGAAATATAAATACATTTTTTTAAAAGGGAAAGTAAATATTTCTCACCAATCGATATCCTGAAGGTTGGGAATAAAAATTCCATGTTTTAAGGATTTCAGTAGAATTTTGAGCCAATTTAATGTCATTTAGACGATATTGTGTGCAAGCTTTCCAGTAGTTATCGAATTGTTCCGAAGTTATAGGTTGTCAAATTTCATAGCTGTTAAACATCTTTTAGCATCTGTTTCGAGATCTAAAAAAAGTTTTGCTTTTTTAAGTTTTTACTGTCCCCTGTATGTACTGTATCTTCAGTAAATTTCAAGAAACTCTAACTTTAGTAGGCATAAACTAAGGCTCGGTTTCATAATCCGTGGACTTTAAATTTTAAGTTGGTACCTTTATCAATGCAATTCATATGGGTAAATCTCAACTTTAAAGTGAACTTTAGTTAATGTTCACTTTAAATTGATTATGAAACCGCGCGTAATAATTAATCATTTTCACTGTATTCCTATCGAAAAATTTGTATTTCAAGAAATACACTTCGAAAAATAACGGTGGATAAATGTTTCAGATTATTAAGCTCCGATTATTGTATTGATTAATATTATTTAAAACCTGAAGGGTTTAAATATTAAATCACAAACGGCTAATAAACTGTCAAATTCATTGAATACAGAAATATTTTGTTTTAGGTATGATTTGGAGAAACATCTAAAAATTTTTAGGACCGGCTTAATCAACAACTTTTCTGTAATATCTATTATTTCAAAAACATCGTTTCTTGAAAAGTTATTTTTATTATGTAGGAAAAGAACAAATTTTGCTACAGAATTAACTATTAACTATAACAGAAAGCTTGATTACACTCAGATTCACAACATATGTCAACAGAATTTGTCCTTAAATCATGTTTACGTTTAAAATGTTTAATCAGTAATGTTAGATGGGTAAAATGATGACGACAAATGAAACAGATCATTACTTTGATATAAGTATAAAACTAAATAAGTAATCCTCAAATTATTTCGCGATTATAGAATGAATAGGTAAACGAATAGGAAAATTAATGGTAAAATGGAAAATTGGAGTCTAAAAAACATAAACAACAAACTAATTTAGAAGTAGTTAAAAATATAAGTAAACGTACATACCTTAGAACACTCAACCAAATCACAAAACTTTTCTTCTCTGTTACTGTTGGCACATACGTCGAAACAAGTAAACAGCCAAATTACTAATGCGAAACACCGGTGTTAGATAGAAGTCTACAGGAATAGTTCACTGTTGTCACATGACTTTTTTTCACCAATAGAGACATTTATAACATTTTAATAAATGTACAGGTTAATGTACAATATCATTCCTACAATATATGGGTCACTGAGTAATGTATATTACGTTAAAACAATGATTGCTTTACATCAAAATAATGTTAAGAGTTATTAAACAAAGTCGAAAACATTAATACAATGTTACCGTTCATTATTCTTAAATATGACCCTAACAATGATCTAATTATTGTCTATCGCAGTATCAGCCTTATCACTGGTGTGTCCGGCGTGCCCAAACAAAAATTCCATTTAAAAATATTAAGAACAGACTTCCTTTGTTCAAGCTGATTTTCGTTGTATTATATTTGCCGTTAGTTGTGTGTGATAACACTTTAAAAAGCAAAATTGCAATTTTTATAATCGCTTCACCTATGTGTATTATTTGAAACAGTAAATTATTTACTGTTTGGTTTCGGAGATTTTCTTGTAATCTATTCTTTACCTATAAATTATATTTTATAGGTGAGATAAGTTATTTAAGCCCCACAATGCAATTTGAGATTATTAGTCAACTTGGAATACTGCAGTTAGCGAAACAATTCTCTGAAATTAAAAAAGCTCCATTTATGGCGATAAATTTACAGGGTGTCCCGAAAAGATTGGTCATAGATTATACTACAAATTCTGGGGTCAAAAATAGGTTGATTTAACTTGACTTACCTATATACAATAGTGCGTACAAAAAAAGTTACAGCCCTTTGAAGTAACAACATGAAAATCGATTTTTTTACTTGAACTTAACTCTTGAGATTTTTTATTGAAAATGGACATGTGGCATTCTTATGGCAGGAACAAGGAACATCTTAAAAAAAACAACAGTGAAATTTGTACGCCCCACAAAAATGTTATAAAAATGTTAATGTTAAAAACGGGCTTTTCGAGAAAGTACTAAGAGACAAAAAAGTTTTAAAAACATTGTATTTAACTAAGCTAGTACAATAATAATTTAATTGGAACGTAAACAAAGGTTTGGGGGAATATAGTGGAACAAAACCCCCATAAAATTTTTATGGGGTGCACAAATTTCACTATAATTTTTTTAAGATGCTCCTGCCATAAGAATGCTACGTGTCCATTTTCAATAAAAAATCTCTAATAGTTTTAGATATATTAAAGAAAATTGATTTTCATTTTATAACTTCAAAGGGCTGTAACTTTTTTTATGTGCACATCTTTACTAAGGTAAGTTAGGTTCAATCAACCTATTTTTGACCCTAGAATCTGTTGTATAATTTATGACCAATCTTTTCGGGACACTCTGTATAATACAACTTAAGTCTTGTCAAAACTGACCAATTTTCTGTAGTTTTTCGATATGTGTCAATAGTAGAAAATAATGAGTGTGTACCGAAAGAAATCAAAATTTGCGAGTTTTTTTGAGTTAATATCAGTAACTGATTTCAGTGCACAAGAGCTTAAAACTTAAAACTCTTATTTTAAATACTCTGACAGAATATGGAATTGATTTATCTAAAAGAGGGCAGGATTATGATGAAGCACACGATAGGCCTCTGTAGGACTAACTACATCACTGTTAAAATGATGTACTTTATCATTTAAGGGACTTCGGCCCTCTGTAATAATGCAATCTTTCATTGTGCGTCTAAATTTTTCAAAAATACTTATTAGTTTTCTCAGGATTAAAAAAAACTGAATGCATTTAAAACACATTGGAGCGACATTTTGCGCCTATGCCCTCATCTCAAAAAGTGTGTTTCTTAATTCAATAAGCAAGGTGTTAATTTCAAGAACACTGTACATTAGTGCAACATTTTATATTCATTAATTTAAACATATAATCCTAACGTAAAGTTTCATATTTACAATGAACAACTTATTAGTATTACGAAAAAAATCGTTGGATCAATAAAACAGTTCATTGAATTAAAAATTATATTCATTATTTTTTAATGAATAGAACTACATTGTAATAATGAACGTGATCATTACTCAATAACTTATGTTTATTGTATTAACGTACGCGTTTATTGTATTAACGAAATTTTCATTGAATCAATGTAAAAAAAGTCAATGATTGTAGTTCATTGCTACTATGTACAATATTTTTTCAGTGTATTGATGAAATAATAATTTCTTACTTCGGATACTTTCACAATTATCGTGCAGATGGCGCTAAGATTAATAGATTAATTTATAATTACATATTACGGAACATTAAAAAAACTTAAATTAAGTATTTAAAACGTAAGTATATTTAAGGTAAAAATATATACCACAGCTTTGACCAACTAATATTTTCTATAATAAATGTTTTTATTTTTAATTTTAAATTAATCACTTTGACATTTATGTCAAATTTCCAGTAAACGTTTACAGACTTGTCACTACTGGCGCTCGCGAATTTTTAAATATCCCCTCTAAGTACGAACTCACAGCGTATACACTTTTTTAGTCCAGGAACCGAAGTTTCTCACCTCGCAATTTTTACATAATGGATCGATTTGCTTGAAAATTTCAGAATAAGTAGTGGATAGTCCAAGGATCAAAATCTATATCTTGCCTAAAGGCGCTCACACCATGGGGGTGGTTGCCACCCCATCTCGTGGGTGGAAAATGTTATTATATTTTGACCGCAAATGTTGATACAAACATTCATTCTAAGCAAAAAATGTTCCATACATTTTTTTGATAAAATTAACAGTTTTCGAGTTATTCGCTATCCAAAGTGGTAGTTTTAAATATCTAAAAAATCAATGTTTTTCGATGGTGTACTCATTTACGATTCACTCAATTTTTGCCGTAGAAAAAATTTTTTCAAACTAAGTTCTCGGACATTAAATAACTAGTCCTGTCGCCAGGGGGGGTACAACGGCCTCCTTTATTCAGATGGACTTACCCAAATTTTTTTCATGTATTTTGACCCGTAGAATACGAATTTTTTGGGTAACAGTTGATCAGGATGTCGATAAGATTGTTATTGACCAAGAACTTGAGGAATTACATAACAGAGGTTTCTCACAAAACAAAACATTTTTTCGTATTTTTTGGGTCATTCTAAGTAAAAAATGTTCTAAGAAGTTTTCCCGTAGGATGCTCAGTTTTCGAGATAAACGCGGTTGAACTTTCAAAAAATCGAAAAACTGCAATTTTTAAACCCGAATAACTTTTGATTAAAAAATAAAATAGCAATTCTGCTTAGCGCCTTTGAAAGTTCAAGTCAAATTATATCGGTTTTGATTATTTGCATTGCTAAAAATTTATTGTGTTATTGTTAAACAAAGCTACAAACACCTAGTGTGTGAGTGATGTTTTCTATGATTTCTCATTTAAAATCTAACGAGTAGGTAGAATAGGTAGCAATCGAGGTAGTAGTAGGTGCAATCGAGGCTATTTCTACGTAGCATGCGTTAAAACGCATGTATTAGGCACGGGAAACACTATGTGTTTATAGCTTTGTTAAACAATAAAAAAATAAATTTTTAGCAATGCAAATAATTAAAACCGATATAATTTGACTTAAACTTTCAAATGCGGTAAGCAGACTGGCTATTTTATTTTTTAATCAAAAGTTATTCGGGTTCAAAAATTGCAATTTTTCGATTTTTTGAAAGTTCAACCGCGGTTATCTCGAAAACTAGCCATCCTACCAAAAAAATTGTAGAAACATGTTTTGCTTAGAATGACCCAAAAAATACCAAAAAATGTTTTGTTTTGCGAGAGATCGCGGTTATGTAATTCCTCAAGTTCTTGGTCAATAACAATCTTATCGATCTCCGGATCAACTGTTACCCAAAAAATTCGTATTCTACGGGTCAAAATACATGAAAAAAACTTGGGTAAGTCCATCTGAATAAAGGAGGCCGTTGTACCCCCCCTGGCGACAGGACTAAACCTACAATTTCATATTAAAACATTTTTTCTTATCTCTGATGCTAATCTTTCTATTCTGAAGAGAATGGCTTTTTTACCAAATTACAAATATTCGTTATTCACTTTAAACTCCAGTTTTTTAAAAACTAATAATTCTAAGTCAGTCAAACATCTAGAATCTATTAATAATACATAAATAACGAAGAATGCATAAGGCCAATGACTAAAAACACCGCTAACTTATATTATTATGCTTCCAATTGGATTTCTCCTTTTTTTTTTTTCAAAAAAATATATATTGATTTTTTAAACGTAACTTTCTTATTTTTTATCTTAGAAAGTTTGTTAAAAAAATTTTGTAGCTTTTTGGAAGATCTATAACGTTATTAATATTAAATCTTTTAAAATCCTCAGTCACAAAAAGAGGTGACATTGAAAGAGTTGGTAAAGGTGGTTTTTGCATGTTATTACAAGTTTTAATTGTCAATAGCTCACTTAATTTTTGGCATAGAAAAATTTTTTCAAACCAAGTTCTTAGCAATTAAATTAGCTACAATTTCACATTTAAATATTTTTTCGTATCTCTGATGCTAATCTTTCTATTATGAAGAAAAAGGCATTTTTACCAAACTACAAAAACTCGTTATTCGCTTTTAAATCCATTTTTTTTTAAATAATCATCCTAAGCCGATGAAACTTCTAGAACCTATTAATAATACATAAATAAAGAAAACCACATCAGGTGAATGACTAATTTTAATTAGGGTGGTGAATAGGGCATTGTTTCCCATCTTTTTTGCTGAAAAAAATAGGGACTGACATTCTTTTCATTATAAGTCACTTAATTTTTGAGCTAGACACGTTTTTTTTTATTTCTGGAGATAAATATTTTTAGATACTTTAAATTAGTTTAAACAAGTAAAAAATGCATAGTTTTCCCGTCTTTTGACTTTGAAACTACAATATTTATCATTTGAGGAAGAAGAGCTAACATATAATAAAGTACAGCTCGATTAGTATTGGTCTTAAGGAAAATTTAAAACAACGGTTTTGTTTATTTTTTCAAAAGGTACATTATTGTTAAGTAAAGTTGTTTTGATAAAACGAACACTTTTGGAGTTATTAGCAGAAAATTGATTAACAACATTGTTTTTTTCGATATAAAACTAACACTTTCGATAGCGAATAAATCGAAAACTATTAATTTTATCAAAAAAATGTATGGAACGGTTTTTGCTTATAATGAACGTTTTTACCAACTTTTTCGGTCAAAATATAATAAAAAATTTCCACCCCTGAGATGGGGTTGCAACCACCCCCATGGTAAAAGCGCCTTTTGGTATCATATAGATTTTGATCCTTGGACTCCTTGGACATTACTTGTTCTCAAATTTTCAAGCAAATCGATGCATTCTGTAAAAATTGCGAGGTTTTGTCCTATTTTAAGCTTCATTACTTGGACTATTTTGACACAAATATTACATTATAATTTATTTATACATAATTTGAATTATAACAAAATTTTTTTAAATCCAAATACTAAATAAATAATATAATTTCTTTATGTTATGGGGAGTTTTAGATCTAGACGTGTTATAGAAAAAAAGATGGTGAAACATTTAATTAAAAAAAAAAACGTTGTTTAATTTTTTTTTATTTTTATGGTAAAATTGCGATTTTGACAAATTTGATTTTTTAATAAAAAATTAAGTAATCGTGTGTGGAAAAAATAAATATGCCATTTTAATTGCCTATTTGTCTAATTTGTAAAATTCATATTAGAGTTTTCAAAAAGCGTATACAGAGCGAAATTTTTTAAAGCCGGACCTGATTTTTTTCTAGTTTGAATAAATCAGTTGATTGGGTGGTAACATAAATCAAATATTTGTTTAAAAAATTAATTTTTGTAATAAAAGTTAATTTTTTTTTTAATCTATGGTTCACTTTACCAAATCTTTAATTCATAGTCAAATTTGATTTTTTTATAAAAAATTAAGTAATGCAATATGCTGCTCAACTGCTAGCAATAATATGCTTCAAATCTTGGACATTATCCAAAGCACATCTTTAAGACTTGTACTAGGTGCTTTTCGTTCTAGTCCAGTGGCAAGTCTTCAAGCTGCACTAAACGGACCACCTCTATTTCTAAGAAGACAACATGTCTTCTTAAAATACGCTGCTAAACTGTATAATAATATCCGTTATCCTAATAGTCCTGTCGCCAGGGGGGTACAACTGCCTCCTTAATTCAGATGGACTTACCCAAGTTTTTTTTTATGTATTTTGACCCGTAGAACACGAATTTTTTGGGTAACAGTTGATCCGGATGTCGATAAGATTGTTATAAATAAAGAACTTGAGGAATTACATAACAGCAATTCTTCGCAAAACAAAACATTTTTTTGTATTGTTTCGGTTCGAGATAAACGCGGTTGAAGTTTCAAAAAATCGAAAAAGTGCAATTTTTGAACCCGAATAACTTTTGACTTTTGATTAAAAAATAAAGTAGCAATTCTGCTGACTACATTTGAAAGTTCAAGTCAAAGTCCATCGGTTTTTATTATTCTGATTGCTAAAAATTAAGTTTTTATTTGTTAAACAAAGCCATAAATTCCTAGTGTTTCCCGTGCCCAATACATGCGTTTTAATGTACGTAATCTACGTAGAAATTGTATTTATGTTGTTTAACAATAAAAAAATTAATTTTTAGCAATGAAAGTAATCAAAACCGATAGAATTTGACTTTAACTTTTAAATGCGGTAAGCAGAATTGCTATTTTATTTTTCAATTAAAAGTTATTCGGGTTCAATAATTGCAATTTTTCGATTTTTTGAAAGTTCAACCGCGTTTATGTCGAAAATTATGCATCCTACGAAAAAACTTGTAAAATTATTTTTTGCTTAGAATGATCCAAAAAATATAAAAAAAATGTTTTGTTTCGCAAAAATCGCTGGTATGTGATTCCTCAAGTTCTTTGTTTATAACAATCTTATCGACATCTGGATCGACTGTTACCCAAAAAATTCGTGTTCTAGGGGTCAAAATACATAAAAAAACTTGGGCTCACTGGCGACAGGACTATAACTACCGGCTCCTACACACAAATTACATTTCCCACGACTGTAGCAAGAAATCGAGATATTTAAACTTTAAAGAACTTATAGCGAGTTATGGATATAACACTAATTTGTTTAGATATTTGCTATCTATAGATCCAACTCTACCAACCTGGACAATTAATACTCCATACATTAATACTTCTTTAATAGCCCACCCAAAAAACGACACAAGTCCCATTCTCATTAATAACTTCTATCAAGAAATTCTAACAAAATATGACGACTATACATATTAAGATTTTCACTAACGCTTCAAAAACCGAAAACGGCTGTGCCGCAGCACTTATAACAGACTCTATGGAATAAACTATGCGATTACCTATTTATTGCAGTGTATTTACTGGAGAAGCTATTGCAATTTTAAAAGCACTTGAATTTTGCCAAACTAATACAAATCCTAATATTCTACTAATCACAGATTCACTATCATTACTTCATTGCATAAAACAGATCTATCCATCTCATACTATTATCCAAAAAATTAAATGTATGATATATTGTATGCAGGGCAAAAATATAAACATTCACTTCTTTGGGTACTTTCACACATAGGTATTTCAGGTAATAAATAGGTCGATGCCCTAGCATTTAAAGCAACTTCTGACGAACACATTGATAATATTCTCCAAAGAATTCCAGTCGCAGATATTAATTTGAATATCAAGCAATATTGTATACAAGTTTGGCAGCATTGTTGGGATTCGAATAGCTCAAAGCTCAAAGAGATCAAACCTTACATCAATCTCCAGCTCCAGCTCCCTGAAAAGAGAAGAGCAAGTGGTAATAAACCGATTAAGAATTGGGCATACAACATTAACCCATAAGTACTTAATATCCAAAGAGCTACCACCACAATGCTCATACTGTAGATGCCTGATAACAGTCCAGCACATTCTTACAGAATGTCCACTTTACTTGTATGAACGAAGCATCAACAACATTTCTGAAGAACCAAGTCAGCTGAAGAATATATTAAATTATAATTTACTCAGTACAATTAATTATCTTAAAGATATACATTTATTTCATAAAATGTAATAATTATATTGTAATTGTTCAACATCCGCTAATAACCTTCCATAGTGGATGCGGCTTTATGTAAATAAATAAAAAAAAATTTGCTAAAAAATGTATCGGTAAATACCACGTCGATCCCTCTAAAAAATATGTTCCGTGGTTTAATGAATCGTGTAGACCAGCTGGAGAAGATTGTAAAATAGCATTAAACCGATTCCGTAAAACTAGAAGCGGATCTAATAAATTTTAGAAAACTAAGAGCTAAATCTAAGCGAACTGTCAAAGAAAACAAAAAGGAGTCATGGAACAAATACATCAGTAGCATAACTTCTGACACACCTCCTAGTCAAATATGGACTAAAATAAAACAGATGAAAGGTACATACAACATATAAAATTCCAGTCGTTATAGAAGATAATAATGTCATAACTGATGATCAGCAGATTGTAAATACACTTGGCAAATACTTCTCAAATAAATCAAAATCTAATAACAACGCTACTGAAACAATAAACATATCAAATGAATGTTTTGTACATAAGAATCCAAATTCCGATGACCATCCTGTCAATCTCCCACTAACGATCGACGAATTACTCGAAGCTGTTAATTCCCTAAAACATAGTGCTGCAGGGCCGGATGACATTCCATCGATATTTCTAAAACACCTTCATGAAGATTCCCTAATAAAGTTACTAGAATTCTACAACAACAACTAGGTAACCAATTTCCATCATTTTGGCAACAAGCTATAACTATTCCACTCAAGAAAAATGATACTTCTACAAATACGACTATGTCATTTAGACCCATCTCATTAACGTGCACACTTTGCAAACTCCTGGAAAAAATTGCCAACAAACGCTTGCTTTGGTTTCTTGAAATACATACTATAAATTCCGCCCAATCAGAATTTCGTCCAAATAGTTGCACAATGGATAATCTTATCACTCTTCAATTCGATATCATAGAGGCATTATCTAATAGAAATAAACTTGTAACTGTCTCCCTCGATATAGAAAGTGCTTTCGACACAGCATCAAGGCCGGCAATTCTAGAAAAACTGCAAGAGTCTAATTTATCTGGAAACATATATCTATTTGTTGAGAATTTTTTAACTAACAGAAGTTTCAAAGTCTAATGGTAAAATGTCTCCCTCATATATCTTGGAGACAGGAGTACCTCAGGGATCAGTCCTTAGTACATCCTTATTTTTACTGCTTCTTAACCAAATTAGTTCCTTACTACAAGCCCCTGTCAAACATAATATCTATGCGGATATTCTAGTCATTTACTGTTCGGTAAAGTAACAAGCTCCATTAGTACACTTTTGCAAAATACCATTGATAACATATGTCACTGGTCTAACAAAATTGGCTTGAGCTTCTCACCCACAAAGACTAAAGTAATTAACTTTAGCAAAAAATATAAGCAAACTCTTCCACTCAAAACATTAAAGGGCATCCACTACAAGTAGTTGAAAACCATAACTTTTTAGGGGTAATTTTCTACAAAAAATTAACATGGAAGATACATACAGAAAAAACCAAAGCCAGTGCTGCAAAAAGTATAAATCTTTTAAAATCATTAGCCTATCGCCAATGGGGAGCCGAGGAAGAAGTACTGTTAAGAGTATACAGAAGAGCCCTAATAAGATCTAAGTTAGACTATGGATCTATATTATATATGTCTGCCCCTAAAACTTATTTAAAATCACTAGACACAATTCAAAACACTTCATTAAGAATATGCCTAGGAGCCTTTAGATCTAGCCCTACAGAAAGTATATATATCGAATCGTGTGAACCCCCTTTAAGTATTAGAAGACAACGTCTATTAAACTCCTATTTTGCCAAGGTCTCTGCAAATCCCAATAATATATCTTGCCAACTTATTAAAAATACTCAGTTAACGGGAGTACACAGTATAGCTATTACTGTGAGTATGTAGTTTGTGAGTTTTGACTACCCATAAGCCAGCTATAGGACTTGGTAGGTACAAAACGGCATATTTTTTGGCGGTATATATCTTTGGTTTAAGAAGAGACAGGAGAACAATAAAAATACACCAAATCAATAGCGATGAGTTAAGCTTTCAAATAATGTCTAAGCTGTTAGGATCAGACATACAGACGGCTCAGTATAGCCGAAAAACTGAAAAACTAAACTTTGAAAATTTTGGTTTTTCGACAATTACTCAAAATTTCAACCTACGAATTACGCCGATAACTGAGTGTTTGTAGAAGGACTCTAGACGAATTTAACGGTGTATACCTTATATCCGGGAAAATTCAAATTTTTAAAGTTATAGGCTTCATAATTATGATCAAATCTATTTCTTATGGGAAAACGGTTTTTCAAGCTCAATTATTCCTGTAATAGCTTCAGTTATCATACTTGACCTTAGATGCATAAGATACTACTTGTCAATACGTTTCAAACTCATGTTAAGTGAACAAAATCGGTTAAGCCGTTTAGAATTATTAAGCTACAAAAGTATAATAAAATTAACGATTATTCCCGAAATGGTTTATGTAGTTGTAGTGGTTACAATGGTAAATTTGATCTGGCAACGGGCTATCCGATTTCATTAACTGGCCATCCCAATATTTTTTTCAATCTATTTCAAATACAAAAAAAAACTAGTGTACATTCGATGGACACTAGATCACTTGAGAGATAATGCGAAAAAGGCGACCATTTATAAAGCTTAACGTGTAATCGAGAAACATTGCATTCAACTTTATACATTTAATTTATAAATAACTTTGAAAAACTCCTGATAAAAGAATAAAAACCGCTAAACGCCGTAAAAATGAGTGGCTCATACAATATTCCAGCTACAAAAGATCTGATATGAATATTACGTGGCGCGAAAATGTATTTTCATTTTGATGCAAAACAAAATTCTAGTTTTATTTTAAAAGATTTTTTCATAATATAATGCTAAATTTGAAGTAAACGCGCCACAAAAGAGTTTCAAAATTCAAACTGTATCAAAGTTACTTTTTTGTGGCGCGTTTTACTTCAAGTTGGGCAAATATTATGAAAAAATATTTTAAAATAAAACTAGAATTTTGTTTTGCATCAAAAGGAAAATACATTTTGGCGCCACGTAATATTCATATCACATCTTTTGTAGCTGGAATATTGTATGCGCCACTCATTTTTACGGCGTTTAGCGGTTTTTTAGTCTTGTATTTTAAAATCTAAAAACAAAATGTGTAATGTGATAGAGTTCCTCAAATATTTTTAAGTGTACCATCTACTGTAAATTTAACCTAATTATTTATTGTTGTTGTAATATACATCCTTGTGTCAATGGCCGCAGCAGCCGAGACACGTTAATTGAAATAAAAAAAACTATTGATGTTTATTTATAAATTAATATGTTCGTAAAATATGTCTTTGTAAAATGTTATTTATATCTCAGATATTTTTGTGTATCAGAAATGTATCGCAAAGGATTTTCATCACTGGATGGATTTCCCCTATGTTAATGTGATAAACCTATTGATTATTATTTTTTATTTGTAGAAACAGATTGCAATAAGTAAAGGATATTTAAAAAAAATTAACCTGTTCTTGTGGAGATCAGGAACAACAGCAATTATTTTCTGTGATTTTCTGAAGGTTCTCGCGCTTTTCTATTATTTTCTCTGTTATCTAACGGCTCTGAAATTGAACAAAGATACTGGAACTAAATCTATATTTTTACGTATTGTGCTAATCAGAAGTTAAATATTCTCAACAATTTTTTTATTAATGTTCTTTGATAATTAAATGGATTTATTTGTAGATTTTGGAGTGCTTTACTAAATATTTCCCCTTTAAGCCACATATCACCATTAGCTAAGTCCTATTAATACGTACATCTCTTGTTATTAAAAAATGTAATATTTATCTACAATTGCTGGCAGCTTTGTTTTCAAATCATCTACGAAAGCGTATTTCTGACTATTTGGTCGTTATCAGTACGGTGCAACCAAGTTAGAAACAACAGCAAATGAACTTGGGAAATGACCTCTACAGAAGCAAGTGACAAAAATGTGTGGCCAAAATGTCAGAAGGCTCTACCTTTCAGAGCTAGAACTAACACTGCCATGGAAGTACAGCAACCTGAGGAAAGGAAATCCAAAACGTCACAAAGATAAAGGATGTTGATTATGCGAGGACTACTATAAACAGAAAAGGAAAAATTATTGTCAAAAACTCGCAATGTGGATACACAGGAAAATAAGTAAAAAGGAAGAAGTCAACCGTAAATACCAGTCTTATTCGTACCTTCGAATCGATCGCAGGCTATCGTTTACAAAGAGAACCGGATTCATCAATTTTTGTTGAATTATTAAAAACTCGTTAAAAATTTAATACTCGATAAAGATATAATTTTATAGTCCAGTGAATTTTTAAATAAACAAATTAAATTGGTTCCCCCATTATGGGGGAACAAAGTTCATTAGGGACGTCCTCTCAGACGAAAGACATAGTGAATAGTGAAGATAGTTTAATGGAAAATAATAGTTTTGAACCTAGTGCTACTTTGCCGATAGAAAAACAAAAGGATATTAAATATTTCAACTTGATCTCAGATAAGTACAATTTAGATAATATTTGGGTTTATATTGAAAAAATTGGGAATGAAACTGGTCTTTCTAGATTGCACCCTATGGCGATAGGTCACCTACTATTTAAGACCCTGAAACTTACACATATTAAAGAGATAAAAAGCATTGGCCGTAATCGTATAAAAGTTTTGCTGTCATCACGTTTAGAAGCTAATAATCTTGTCAAAAATAAATTATTAGACGCTCAAAATTTAAGAGCTTACATTCCAAATCACTTGTTGGAAGTTAAAGGGCTTATAAGGGATGTAGACACCCAATTTGACATTAATTATCTCATGGAAAACATTGAATCTACTTCCAAAGTTTTAAATATTTATAGAACAAAGCGTAGAATCCAAAAAGAGGAAACAATTGAATACGTAGATAAAAAAATATAGTTGTCACCTTTGAGGGTAATATTCTACCCAACTATATAGGTTTTAATAGAGTTTATTTTCCGGTAGAACAATTTATTGGTAGGGTCGTTCAATGCTATCGATGTTTGAAATTTGGTCATGTGTCAAAGCAATGTAAAAGTTCCCAGGAATGTTGTATTCAATGTGGGCAAACTAAGACTACTGATCATACTTGCGATAAAGCTATGTATTGTATACATTGTAAAAGTAATGAGCATGTCACAATATCAAAAAAGTGTCCCTTTTATGAAAAACAAAAAAGATTAAAAGTATAATGATCGAACAAAAGACTACTTTTTTAGAGGCAAAACATTTGTGTGAACAATCATTTTCTGGTGTTATGAGTCAAAATTACTTTTCTTTGCTTGAAAATAATGAACAAGAATTTCCTTCGCTTCCAAAAATTAATAAAAATTCTGTCTCCACTCAGCTAGGCCCACAGACCAATAAAGCGCGCCCTCTAATATCTTCTCAATTGAACAATAATTCACATGCATCTGTAGGAAAGAAAAGGAAACCAAACTCTCCTATCATACAATCTCCTATTCATAAACCTATCTTTCCCTTTACATTTGGACCTACCCAGCCTTTACCGGCTAATCCACATAAACCCAATTATAACAAAGTTGAAAATAAAAATCAGTTGACAAAAACTATAACAAATTTTATAATGAACCTCTTGGAACATATTCGTTCAATTGAAGATATAAAAACGTTAGACGATAAGACTATAATTAATGAATTAGAACAGGTTTTAAATACTGTAAACAATAATAGCTTCTAATGGCTGTACAAGATATTTTAAAAATTGGTCAATGAAATGCTAGATCTATTATGTCAAACAAAAACAGTTTAATGCAATACGTAAACAATAAACAAATTGATATTTTACTAATTAGCGAAACATGGTTTAAAAAAGATTCTCATTACAGTTTTAATGGTTATAACCTAATAAGAAGAGATAGGAAGGAAGACCGGTTTGGTGGCGTTGCGATTCTTATCCGTAACACAGTAACCTTCAGTGAACTAAAACTAAATTATAACTTTAATTCTGATATTGAAGTTTGTGGCATCAAAACAAAATTTAAAAATATTGAACTCAATATATTATCTATATACAAACCTCCTAAATGTAAAAGTACAGTATGTGATTGGGCAAATATATTTTCACAGGTCACTGGTTCAGTAGTTATAGGTGGAGATTTCAATGCGCATAATACGATTTGGGGATCTAATTATAATGATGCAACTGGAATACAACTTATTAAAACTGCAGATGACTTAAATTTTACAGTAATTAATAATGGAGAGCCTACCATTTTAACTAAACCAGATCAAAATAAATCAGCTATTGATGTTACTTTCGTTACAGCTGATCTAGTCAATAAAATTAATTGGTCTATACATACAGACACCGTGGGATCAAATCATTTTATGATCTATATGGAAATTACCGACATCCATTTACCTGAAGAAATTATTCCTAAAAGTAAATGGAATACAAGAAAGGCTAATTGGTCCATGTACGAAATTTCAGCAGAGCAATTTTTCAATAACTATTACCAAATGGAAAATACGTCGGACAAATATAATTTTTTAATTGATTGTATAAATTATGCAGCTCAACTATCAATTCCACAATATAAAGCTTATAAAAACAAAATCAGAAATTCTCCGCCGTGGTGGAATACAAATTGTGATAACATTATCAAGGAAAGAAAAGAAGCACTTTCAAATTATAAGCAAAACCGTAACTTTGAAAATTACTTAAAATGTCAAGAGAGCATGGCTAAAAGTAAAAAAAAAATTAAAGGAAATAGCTAAAGAAAGTTGGAAAAACTTTGTCTCAAACTTAAACAAAAACACTCCTTCCTCGGCATTATGGAATCAATCTAGAAAAATCAATAGAAAACCAATTACTAATCGAACATATCTTAATGATACATTAGTCGACGAAATTTTTGATCAAGTTGCTCCTCCATCAGTCCAATTACTAAAAAGCTACAGCTATGCTTCAAATGAACAAAACCATTTTTTGCTAGAACCGTTCAACATTACAGAATTAGAATATGCTCTTAAAAATCGGAATAACACAAGTCCAGGTTTTGATAATATTAAATATCCCATGATACAACACCTTCCAAAAATAGCTAAACTCTTGCTGTTGGAAATATTCAATGAGATGGTCAAGAATGGGAGTTTAGTTCCTCAATTTCAAGATGTCATTATAATACCAATACTGAAACCAGGTAAAAATCTCAACGTGGCACAATCATATAGACCTATATCTCTTATGTCATGCCTTCTTAAAACAGTCGAACGAATGATAAAACCGAGATTGGAATGGTGGTTAGAAAAAAAGAAATTATTTCCCAACCTTCAATTTGGGTACAGAAAAGGAAGAAGTACTTTAGACGCCCTTTCAACATTAGTGGTAGATATACAAAACACATTTACAGACAACAATTATTTACCTACAATATGTATGGACATAGAGGGTGCATATGATAGAGTCTGTCTAGATATTTTAGTTGAAAAATTAGTCAAAAATTTCCAAATACCAGCCCAACTAGCAGGAACAATATATAATTTTTACTCATGTAGAAAGATATATCTCAGAGCACATAACAGTAGTCTGATAGTTCCACGATACAATAACTTGGGGCTGCCCCAAGGATCAGTATTGAGCCCTTTGTTGTTTAATTTGTACACTGCTGATCTACATAATAGCCAAATTGAAAACTGCACTTTGAAGATTATACAATATGCTGACGATTTTCTTGTATACTCGTTTTCAAAAAAATATGATAATTGTATACAAACATTAGATAAAATGCACAACTTGTCAAACAATTGGTTCCAACAAAATGGATTTGGAATTTCCACAAACAAATCTAGTGTTTGCATTTTCACACGACACAACTTACCAAATATTGATAAATTACAATTAAGCAATCATGAGTATAGTTTCCAAACTTCTATCAAATATTTGGGGATGATACTTGACCGAAAACTAACATGGAAATCACATATTGAGTTTATGCTAAACAAATGTAATCAAGGAATAAATTTTTTAAAAGCAATTTCAAAAACGTGGTGGGGAGCAGATGTTGAAACATCATTACTTTTCTACAAAGCTTATATACGATCAATCATAGATTATGGTTGTGTACTCTATGGCTCTGCATCTGATCGGGCCCTAAGCAGAATCGACATAACACAAAATACAGTTCTGAGGATTTGTTTAGGTGCTATGAAATCAACTCCAATTAATGCGTTACATGTCGAAGCTTTAGAGATGCCACTGAAATATAGAAGAGAATATCTAAGTAAAAAATTTATTATGAAATTACAACATAAAGATCCTTCCCTTCATTTAAAAATAAGCAAATTGAATGAAGCTGATCTGACGAATAAATATTGGAAACACAAAAATTCACCTCCACTTTGTGAAGCTTTTCGCAGTATGTCAAACTTTGATGTTACTTCAAATCCAGACGAAATCTTAGACTTTAAAGATTTTCCTTCATTATTACATTTGGTAAAAGTAATTAAGCCAAGTTATCATGAAAATGCAGCTATCAGTCATAACATCTTAAGAAGTATCTTGGACGTTTTTTCGGAGTCTATAATTATCTACACAGATGCGTCGAAGTCAACGTTTGGCACTGGATGTGCCTTTTATGTCCCATCAAACAATACAGAAAAAATGTATAAAATAAATAATGCTTTCTCAATATTCAACGCTGAAGCAATTGCAATTTATGAAGCTTTATTATATTTTATGAATACAGAAAATAAGTCTACAGTAATTGTTTCTGACTCACTTTCCGTACTGACAGCTATTCAGACAATAATATTTCCAAGTCATAATTTAAACAACTATATCTTCCAAATTAAAAAAATACTTTATGAAATCTATAAAAAACGAAGAGAAGTGCATTTCCTATGGGTTAAAGCACACATAGGTATCACCTGCAATGAACATGTTGATTTATTAGCAAAAAAAGCCATCACACATGGATCGTTAACCGGACATAAACCTTCTAATCCAGATATATGTGCAATTGTTAAAAATGAAGTTAACCAACAATGGAGACGTACATGGAACGAATCTAGCAAACATAGTTCCTCTCAATACGCGATGATTCAACCTAAAGTGCCTACTGAGTACTGGTTTAAAAATTATTCCGTTCCCCGCAGATATATAACTTCCATTATTAGAATAAAATTTGGGCACGCCTGTTATCCTTTTCATTTGGCGAAAATTAACATTTTATCTTCAAATCTATGTTTAGACTGTCAAAAAGAGGGAGACTTAAATCATATATTTTTTGAGTGCTCAAAGTATACTCAACAAACTAATAAACTAATTGAAAATTTATTAAAGTATAATATATTTCCACCTTATAATTTATGTTACCTACTTTCTCTAAATAGGAAAACAATATATGACTGTTTAATGGAATTTATTTGTAAAAGTAAAATCAACCTTTAAGCATTATCCACAAATGATTATTTACCTGTGTTTTATCCCATATGTATTTACCTCCTATCCGCGACCTAGTCTAGTTATGTCTAAACGAAATGTCTTGAAGGGTCCCTAGACGAGAAGAAGCAAGTGACCCTGTCTTATTCCTACCTTAACTCCTGAATATAATAATTGTAATATTAACAACCACCTTTACGGTAACGTTTCCTTATCTTTCTTATTTTTGTTTTGTTTTATATTTTTGAAATGTATGTAGATTTTGAAATATACTTGTTGTGACTGGCTGAGTGGCGACAGCCCATGCCAAAAAAAAACCGTAAATACGTATTTTTGACTATTTGGTCATCAGTAAGATGACGCCAAGTTAGAAAGAGGAACAAATTAACTTAGGAAAGGATCACTACAGGAGCAATGCGACAATTTTTGGCAAAAATGCCAGAAGACTCTGTATTTGAACTCCAAAAAAAAAAATGTAATTTAGTTTGTGAAAATTTAGTAAAAAAGTCTAAAATCTTCAAAATAATGTCACACAGAGAAATAGGAAAGCATAGTGTTTAGGCAAAAATAATTATGTTCACCTGGGGTTGTTCCTTTTGACTAAGTGCATCATTCTCTTAAGAAATTTGCTGGTGTTTATCTACGTCACTTGGTATAGCGAGCTTTGTTGATGTGCTTCTTTCGTAGGCCTTTCATTTTTTTATGAATTTTGTTAATCTGAGATCAAATGCTCTAATTATATTTCTTTATTAAATCAAATAGATATGTAGGTAGATCTTAAATTCCAATTTGGAAAATGGGTTGGTGTGTTCAAATTCTTAGCAGAATTAACTTCAGATGAATTATATTGGTATCTAATGTAAGAAAATAAGGTTGTTTGATGGTTTAATTAAAAAAAATCGAGGCGCTGAGAGCAACAGTGCCCTAACCACAAAAACGAAGTTTTTAGATAACTGCAAACTTTGCATTCGCATTTTCATTATGCTTATGGGATGGCACTACAAATTATAGAGCGCCATTTTACAAAGGTAGAGGTAGGTTGTGTAGACCCTCGTTAATCGGAATATTTAATGTTGCTGCTTTTATTGATATATTAATCTAAAAATGTTCAAAAATAAAATAAAAATTCCATTTTTATTCATTTGCAATGCGAAGGCAAAACCGTCTTATTTTTCACTTAGAACAGAGAGCGCAAGCCAGCACTCTAAATCGACGATTTTCGACTCTATTTGGAGTAATCATCAGACAGGCGTAGGCTTGCTGCTCTCTGCCCGAAGTGACAAAACTACGAAAGTTTATCCCCGCATTGCAACTGACGTTTATGGAGTAGGTGACTAGCGTCATCTGGAAACTGAAAGGCAAAGTTTTCAACCTAATAAAAACATTAATAATATTGAAAAATATTAAAAATATTACTTAAAGATTTTTAATTGAAAACTTATTGGTCCATTTCCCTGGTAACACCTCCATGGCTTAAAAAAATTGCAAGCCAGATGGATGCTGAAACGAAGAAGACCAGAGGGTATTCAAAAACTTACAATTCACGACCCCGTCTCTTCAGCTGGTAAATTCCAACGGAAAATGGACCTAGTTACTCAAAGGAATAAAGACCAATATAAAAATAAAATAAAAATTTCATTTTTATTCAGTTGCAATGCGAAGGCAAAACCGTCTTATTTATGACCTAGAACAGGGAGCGCAAACCAGCACTCTAAATCGACGATCTTCGACTCTATTTGGAGTCATCATCAGAGAGGCGTAGGCTTGCTGCTCTCTGCCCGAAGTGACAAAACTACAAAAACTTATCCCTTATAAAAATCTTTTAGTAATATTTTTAATATTTTTCAATATTACTAATGTTTCTATTAGGTTAAAAATGTCGCCTTTCAGTTGCCAGATGACGCTAGTCACCTACTCCATAAACGTCAGTTGCAATGCGTGGATAAGCTTTCGTAGTATTGTCACTTCGGGCAGAGAGTAGCAAGCCTACGTATCTCTGATGATGACTCCAAATAGAGTCGAAAATCGTCGATTTAGAGTGCTGGTTTGCGCTCCCTGTTCTAATTAAAAAATAAGACGGTTTTGCCTTCGCATTGCAACTGAATAAAAATGGAATGCTTATTTTATTTTTATATTGGTCTTTACTTCTTTGAGTAACTAGGTCCATCTTCCGTTAGAATTTACCAGCTGAACAGGCGGGGTCGTGAGTTTTTGAATTCCCTCTTGTCTTCTTCGCTTCAGCATCCATCTGGCTTGCAATTTTTAGAAGCCATGGAGGTGTTACCAGGAAAATTGACCAATAAGTTTTCAATTAAAAATCTTTTAGTAATATTTTTAATATTTTTCAATATTATTAATGTTTCTATTAGGTTCAAAACTTTGCCTTTCAGTTGCCAGATGACGCTAGTCACCTACTCCATAAACATCAGTTGCAATGCGGGGATAAGCTTTGGTAGTTTTGTCACTTCGGGCAGAGAGCAGCAAGCCTACGCCTCTCTGATGATGACTCCAAATAGAGTCAAAAATCGTCGATTTAGAGTGCTGGTTTGCGCTCCCTGTTCTAAGTGAAAAATAAGACGGTTTTGCCTTCGCATTGCAACTGAATAAAAATGGAATTTTTATTTTATTTTTATATTGGTCTTTACTCCTTTGAGGAACTAGGTCCATTTTTCGTTGGAATTTACCAGCTGAACAGACGGGGTCGTGAATTGTAAGTTTTTGAATTCCCTCTTGTCTTCTTCGTTACAGCATCCATCTGGCTTGCAATAATTAGAAGCCATGGAGGTGTTACCAGGGAAATGGACCAATAAGTTTTCAATTAAAAATCTTTTAGTAATATTTTTAATATTTTTTAATATGATTAATGTTTCTATTAAGTTGAAAACTTTGCCATTAAAAATTTAACTTTCTGGGTGAGGCTACTGTTGCTGTAATTTCTGTTGTAATTATTGTTGTAATTTCAATTTGTGGGTTAGGCTACTGTTGCTCTGAGCGCCTCAATTATAGAACAATATTTTACTTCTAATTGAGAACCTTATGAAACAAATTCCAAAATCCTAGAAATCTATTTTGAAACAAGAAAGATCCATCAATAATTAATTTTACATCCAAAAAGAGGTATTCGAAAAGGATTACGTATTTAAGTTGATTTAAGTAAGTATCACCCTTTGACGTAATTAAAAATTTTCCATTATTCTTCAGTGTGAAAGGTTAACTTACATCACCTGATCTTCCACCGACCGGCGACCCTGCCGTTTAATGAGTATAGACGCTTTATACAGTTTTAAGTATCCCTTAAGGGCACGTAGAAGGGCTCTAGCCTTTGAACTGCCAAGTAAAACTTTCTTCTTTACCCTCATCCTTGTCATTCCAAAGAATTGCACCGTTACTAATGTATGACAAGCGTTTCTCTCGCTGTTAACCATTGTGGAAATTTAGGAAGTTCGTTAAGAACAGTACAAAGGCGTGCTTAACGTCAGATTGAAAGGGAGGTCTAGTAACTTAACAGTTTAATAATTTTTAATTGAAAAAAGTTCTAATTTAAAATGTTGCTTGACTTGAGTAAAAACGTTTTCCTATATTGCGATAATGCTATACCTATTTTCTATTTTGGATACACTTTAACGTATGCTCTTTGTTAGAAAGTTCTTCTTCTTTTTGTGTAGACATGATTCCATTTGTTTTTTAATGTGCCTTCCATCGTTTTCGTGGTCTTCCCACTGAACGTCTTACTATTGGAAACCGTCTCTCGCCGTCCTGACTACTATATTTAAAGCCATTCGGCTTATGTGGTCGTTATGTTGTTCACATTGCATCTCCGTATATCTGTCATTGCGTCGTATATCTGTTCTTCAAGCTCTGTCCCATAGTGTTTTACCATCGATTTTTCAAATAGTTTTCAATCTGCTGTTTCTAGCACTCTTTTTGTTCTCTCTCTATCAGGTCGTGTTTCTGCCGCATATCTCATTCTTGGTCTTATTATTCTTTTCTAAATTCTGTCTTTTACTTCCTTTCTGATATTATTATTTCTCCATATTGTTTTATTCAGGAAACCTGTTGCTCTGCTCTATTCACTTGATCATCCACTTATGTTTCTAGCTTTCCATAGCATGACAGTGCAATACGAAGATATGTATTTCAATTCCATTACTTGTTCTATTATCTGACCCTCCAGCTCTAATTTACATCTTAGTAGATTTGCTGTCTAATAAGGTGTAAAATACAACCACACATTTTGTCTTTTGTGAAGAAATTAACATGTTAAAATTTTTTGGCTGTTGTATTAAATTGGTGCAGCATGCGATGTAAATCATCTTCACTTTGAGAGATTAGTATTGCATCTGCATATCAGTTTATTTTAAGTTGTTTTTTCCCATTTGGTACCTATCCTTTTTTAGTTCTTACTTTTTTTATTAGTTTATTCATGATCAGGTTAAACAATAGGGCACTCAAGGAATCCCCTATCTCGTCCCATTGCTAGCTTCAATTAGGTCAGTTAATTGTTCTTCTAATTTTACTTTTATTATGTTGTTCTGGTAAATATTTTCGAACTTTTTAATTATTCCTAGATGTACCTCTTTTGCGTAAAATAAATGGATAAACTTCTTTAATTGAGCCCTCTCAAATGCCTTCTTATGGGCCACGAAACACAAATATACTGGTTTGTTTTATTCTAATCATTTATCTTAAACCTGCCATAATATAAATATAGCGTCGGTGCGTGATATTCCCGACCTGCAATCCTGTTGTGCTTTTGCTTATGATATAATTTTCTTCAATTTGTTTGTTAGCACTTTGGTTGCTAATATTAATGTTGTGTTCAATAAATTAATTCCTCTGCAATACTTCGGGTCCGATGTATGTTCATTTTTGAAGAGAGGTAATAGGATGCTTGATCTCCAATCTTGTGGTATTCTATTTTTTTTATTCTGTTTTTAAATTCATTTTAATAGTTATGTGGTCAGCTCTTGTCATCCATACTGTAGAAGTTCATTTGATATTCTATCCTGTACTAGTGCTTTTCTATTTTTTAATTTCTTTGTTTCCTTTAGGTGCCACTCCTTCTTCAATGTTTATTTCTTTGTATGTCGTCACTTCTGGTATTGGCGGCACATTATCGGTACCTTTAGCAAAAGAGATCGAAAGTACTCTGCCCATATTTCCTTCTGAATGTGTATCGTTTTTATTAGTTCGTTCCATCTTGCTCATCGAAGTGGTGATCCATCTGTTTTGAGAAATTTTGCTAGAGTTTCCTTTTTATTTGTCTGACTGAAGTATTCGTTCCTTCTCTGATTCGTTTATACTGGTTGTATGAATGCTGCGTTTGTTTTGTTCTCTACTATAAAAGGCTTTCTTCTGTTCTTCACATTTTATCTTCACTTCCTTCATGGGTTTATCTTTTTTTGTATGTTATTTTTCGTTAGAACGTTCAACCCTTTTATTGAAACATAAAGTCTCTTTTATTTAAAACAAAGTTAAAATTATACTAGGTATGAGTTATAGTTGTATCACTTAAATAAAAAATTTAATATTTTAATTGAAATTCTCTCTCGATGTCTTTGTTTAAAAAGTTAATATTTAAAATAACACATACCACATAAAAATTCACAAGGAAAAAGTTTTCCTGTGGTTGGCTGTATACCATGTAATACAAAAAAACAGTAAAATCCAGTATAAAAGGTATATTTAAAAACCCTCAGAAAGGCCACATCAAAATCACATAACTAGTTTTCGACTACTTTACCAGTCATCATCAGTGCTTACGTGCAATGTACATGCTAACCACCAAGATAGTATTTAACAATACTAAATGACCCCAATACGAAATGACCCTAATATTTTTGTTAAATACTATCTTGGTGGTTAGCATGTACATTGCACGTAAGCACTGATGATGACTGGTAAACCAGTCGAAAACTAGTTATGATGTGATTTTGATGTGGCCCTTTTGAGGGTTTTTAAATGTACCTTTTATACAGGATTTTACTGTTTTTTTTTTGTATTACATGGTATACAGCCAACCACAGGAAAACTTTTTCCTTGTGAATTTTTATGTGGTATGTGTTATTTTAAATATTAACTTTTTAACCAAAGACATCGAGGGAGAATTTCAATTAAAAAATTAAATTTATATTAAATTTATTATTATTTAAGTGATACAACTAAAACTCATACCTAGTATAATTTTAACTTTGTTTTAAATAAAAGAGACTTTATGTTACAATAAAAGGGTTGAACGTTCTAACGAAAAATAACATGCAAAAAAAATAAACCCATTAAGGAAGTGAAGATAAAATGTGAAGAACAGAAGAAAGCCTTTTTATAGTAGAGAACAAAACAAACGCAGCATTCATACAACCAGTATAAACGAATCAGAGAAGGAACGAATACTTCAGTCAGACAAATAAAAAGGAAACTCTAGCAAAACTTCTCAAAACAGATGGATCACCACTTCGATGAGCACGATGGAACGAACTAATAAAAACGACACACATTCAGAAGGAAATATGGGCAGAGTGCTTTCGATCTCTTTTGCTAAAGGTACCGATAATGTGCCGCCAATACCAGAAGTGACGACATACAAAGAAATAAACATTGAAGAAGGAGTGGCCCCTTAAAGAAACAAAGAAATTAAAAAATACAAAATCACTAGTACAGGATAGAATATTACATGAACTTATACAGTATGGATGACAAGAGCTGACCACATAACTATTAAAATGAATTTAAAAAGAGAATGAAAAAAAAAATAGAATACCACAAGAATGGAGATCAAGCATCCTATTACCTCTCTTAAAAAATGAACACCCATCGGACCCGAAGTATTGCTGAGGAATCAATTTATTGAACACAACATTAACATTAGCAACCAAAGTGCTAACAAACAAATCGAAGAAAATTATATCATTAGCAAAAGCTAAGTCTTTGTTTAAAAAGTTAATATTTAAAATAACACATACCACATAAAAATTCACAAGGAAAAAATTTCCTTTGGTTGGCTGTATACCATGTAATACAAAAAAAAAAGTAAAATCCTGTATAAAAGGTATATTTAAAATCCCTCAAAGGGGCCACATCAAAATCACATAACTAGTTTTCGACTGGTTTACCAGTTATCATCAGTGCTTACGTGCAATGTACATGCTAACCACCAAGATAGTATTTAACAATATTAAATGACCCCAATACGAAATGACCCTAATAGTTTTGTTAAATACTATCTTGGTGCTTAGCATGTACATTGCACGTAAGCACTGATGATGACTGGTAAACCAGTCGAAAACTAGTTATGTGATTTTTATATGGCGCTTTTGAGGGTTTTTAAATATACCTTTTATACAGGATTTTACTGTTTTTTTTCACATACCACATAGTTTCAAAAGTTATGCATCACCTAAAATTATGCTCATTTTCATAGTTGATTTTTTCGTCAACAGATTATTATTTCATGCACCTTAATTTCTTTTTTGTTAGTTTAGATTTTTCTTTGGTATTTACAAAGTTGAGCAAAGGTTCACTCAAACTTTTTTAGACTTATACCGGGTAGAAGAAAAGAAATATTTTTTTATGTTAAGTTTGAGACCCTGTAGGGAGGACAAGGTACAGGTGTAGTATAAAAAGTATAAAGTATAAATATTATAAAGTAGGTATACATCGAAATCGTATTGTAGTGTCATGATTTGTGAACATCTTGTTTTTTAATGTCCCTGATATTTTTAAAAACAAAGAAAATATAAGGTTTTATTCTTTAACATGATTATTTTAACTCACCAAAACTAAATTAGCAATAAAAAATAACAGTTATCAAAACTTTATAAACAGAAAGGCGCATAATGTAAAGAGTTCTGGTCTACACCTATAAGAGTTATATGTAGACTAGTTGCTCAACGCAACATAAGAGAGACGAAATTGTTTAATGGAGGCTCCGTGATGTTTTGGAGTGAAATTTCCTTGGGAGTAAGTACGGACGGGTCTAAAACTGCAGAAGGTTCGGACGCAGAAGTATTCTGTAGTGGTGAAAATTTCAATATTTCAAATCCACTGGGAGAATAGACCTGGGAGGCAGACATTTTTGCAATCTTGCAGTGTGCAAGAGAAAACAACTTGAGGGCCTTTGAACTGAAGCGGGTTAACATATGCACAAATGGCCAAGCAGCCATTATGGCTCTTATAAGCTTTACGGTGAACTCTAGGCTAGTGTGGGAATGTCGACAAGAACTTGACAGACTGGCGCAATATAACAGTGTTACACTGGTATGGGTTCCAGGTCATCGGGGCATATACGGCAATGAAAGAGCTGATGCACTTACCAGGAGAGCATCAGCTACAAAATACCTGGGTCCAGAGCCGGCCGTGGCGGTGTCCAAAAGCACCGTCTGCAAACATAAAAAAGCCTGGATCCGAAGCGATGATAACTCACACTGGAAGAGTATACCCGGTCAAGCACACGGCAAGATGTATATCGGCCGAACATGTGCTAGTAGGGCTGAATTATTGCTGAAATAAAGCAGGAATCAGCTCAGTGTCATAACAGGTTTTCTCACTGGGCATGCGCCAGTTAAGGGTCCATAGATATAATAACAAGTAGATTAGGCCAGTTCCGAAAAATATCGTAGCGCGGAGCAGTTCGGGTCGGTGGTCTATCTATCTCTCTCTACCGGCGCTTAGCTTTCTCTCTCTAGCATATGATGGCCGCCGCCTCTGTGTTTGTGTCGTTCCATTACTCCTTCCTCTTGGTAGATAAGCTCACACTCGCACGACAGACAAAGATAGCTAGACCAACGTACTTGATATTGGAGTTACACCCCGATGCATTGAGTGGCATATAACTAGCCTGGTCTATTATTAACATGTCTCTGTAAGGGTCACCTGCATACAATGGGGCTGTTTCATGGAGACTTAAGCTGCAGACTCTGTAACAGAGAACCTGAAACAGTCAACCATATCTTGCATGGCTGTGAAGCATTGGATTGGAGGGGGCAAACACTTTTCGGAGACATCGAAGTGACTCAAAAGATATATGGTACCCACCCAATAGATCTGTGGAAGCTGGTACAGGGTTCCAGAATTCTTAAATTGGTTTCATAAAGGAATGGAAGATGTACAATAAGCCAAGTGGCTGCAGTACGACGAATTCACAACAGCCGACTTTCAGGGAAAAAACTACGGATTTGGTGTTTACGTTGAGGCTCTTTAAATAGAGAAAGGTACATTACACAGATTTTCTTTATGTGAACACTTTGTTCCTTTCGCACTATATCTAAAGACTAGTTTCATCTTAGTGTACGATAGGACATGACCTCCTTACATATTGCATGTATAAAACACATATTAAGAGTAAAACTATATAGTTCTTTGTTATTAAAGACATCAGAGAAATTAACAAAAAAAAAATGTTCACAAAATATGAGACTACAACATAATTTCGATTTAAACCTACCTTTATACCTTTTCTTCCCTACAGTGTGTCTCAAACTTTTGTTTCAATTAAAACACATGTTAAAAAATGCAACAATATATTTTCCTTGTTTGTAAAGATAACAGGGACATTCAAAAAACAAAATGTTCACAAAACATAAGACTACACGATTTGGATGTAGACTAACACTTGTATTTGTCCTCCCTACAGGGTGTCTTAAACTTGACATAAGAAAAACATTTATTTCCTTTCACCCGGTATAAGTACAAAAAAAAAATTGATTAAACCTTTGCCCAACTGTGTAAAGAAAAATATAAAATTATAAAAAATAGCAGAATCCGTTAATCTGTTTACGAAAAAATGAACTGTGAAAATCAACATAATGGTCCGAGAGCTGTTAGACATTTTTGAGTAGGTATTTTAGGCAATCTGAAAAATTTTCAGGTGACTTTTCCATGATAGCCTAATACAGAATGTTCTACAAAAGACATTTTTTTGGTGAAATTTTCTAACTGCCAGATGATTAAACAAATTATGAGTGCATGTAAATGAAAAGCCCTATAGGTAAGCAGCAATGTGAGAAAGAGCGTATACCGATAGCTACCGATAGCAGCGAGTCCGTTCGCTCGAGCAAAATCACGTGACCTGGCGATACCCATATTGTTGTGCCTCAAAATGTTAGAGTAATTATTATATATTTTAGATTTCTAAGATATCTTTTTATTAGCTAATATTAATTTAATAATTTATTAAATTAATAGAGACAACATCTGCTAAGAACTCAGTATATCACGAGAATTTGGCGAAACGCATATTTGCAAGTCCCCAGTTTTTTTAACAACTAACGGAAATGGACGGATACTAAATATGGATAAATTGGATTTGAATTGTTTTAAGAGAGATTGTTTACCGCAATCAGATTGTGATGCTATAGTTCATAAGCGAACCAAAGAGAATTTCAGAAATATTTCTGAAAGTAAGTTTATATGTTCTATAAGCTTACATGTTCTATAACTGAAATCTTTTTTTTTTATTAATTCAATCTTCTATTTCTTCATGCGCCTCATTCTTTCAGGAAGATGGCGATCATCACGACCCATTTTATTCTATCTGCAGCAATTCTGAAGAGTTCTATTGTTGTTTTTACACTCCACTACTTTAAATTTTTTAACCAGGATATGCATCGTCTTCCCTGTTCTCTTTTTTCTTGCACTTTTCCTTATACAACCAATCACATCACGTTTTTTATTTCTTAGTATGTGACCAAAATAGCTCATTTTCCTTTCCTTCATATTGTTGAGTATTTCTTTTGTTTTTTTCATCTTTCTTAATGTTTCCGTGTTTGTTACGTGTTATGTCCATGATATTTTTTACATTCTTCGATAACACCACATTTCAAAAATGGTAAGTCTTTTTTCAGATGCGCCCGTGATTTTCCAGGCTTGGACTCCGTATAAAAGGAGAGAAAATACGCAGCAACTCAATTAATTAACTACTAGAATTTTTAAATAATTTCAAACACATATTACAACTATTTACAGATCATATAAAAGAGGAATCTGAGTCTCGAGGGAAGTCTGATGAAGAAAAAAAAACGAATATTTTAGCTCAAAAGAAGAGTTTCAAGAAGAAGTACAAGATTCGGACACAGAATTAATTTAGTTTATATTTTTAGACTTCTCTCCCTATATATTTATAATAATAAATTTACATGTCACAACAACATGGGTATCGCCAGGTCACGTGATTTTGCTCAAGCGAACAGACTGGCTGCGATAGAGGACGCAAACAGCTATCGCTATACGCTCTTTAAAACACTACTGCTTACCTATAGCGCTTTTCATTCACATGCAGGCGTAATTTATTTGATCACCTGGCAGATAGAAAATTTCACCAAAAAAGCCTGTTTTTTAGAATATTTATTTTTAATATTAAAAAATACCCTGTCAAAATAACAATTGCAACCCCCTGGCCGGAAAGACAGTACGATGCTATGCATGTATAGTTGTATATTTTATACTGGTTAATAGTATGTACAGATTCAGATGCAATCATCTGAAGTTCAGATGCACCCCCTGAAAATAATCCTCGGGCGCCCATGCAAGCATCTTGCATAGTTAAAATCTCTCGCAAATCGCCTGGCCTCTTTATTTTCTTTCAATTTGAATATTTAAATTTACTTTAAAGTCACGTCAATGATATTTTTTGTAATAATAATTTTTACCCTTTTTTTTAACTTTGGGTAGGATTTTTGTGGAAAATAACCGCTACTTTCCAGCCAGACCGCCATTTTTGTATTAGGCTATCATGGAAGAGTTACCTGAAAAATTTTGAGATTGCCTAAAATACCTACTCAAAAATGTATAACAGCTCTCATGCTATAATTTTAGGTGAGGCATAGGTAACTTGTGAAACTATCTGTAATTAAGTATACCTACATTACAGATAATTAAGTGGTTAAAAAATAAAAATACTATTAAAACAAAATACTAAAGTAATATATTAATTTTGAAAGCATTTAAATATATTTTTGTTCTGAATAATAGAGTATTACCAGCTTTCTATTCCTATCATCCCGAATCAAGTGATTGCCGTTTTAAGGGTGTAGGCGCAAAATCCTGGTCCCATGCTATTTAAATTCATTCACTTTTTTAGAATCCTGAGAAAACTAATAAATATTTTAACGTATTTATTTTAGTATTTATTTAACGTAGAATAAAAGACTACAATATATTACCAGGGGGCGAAATTCCCTTAGAATAAACAACTTTTCAATGAAATATTTAAAATTAAAAATCACACTAAATTTTCTCTTTTTTTTTTCACCCCTGTAACTTATTAAAATAAACATTATAGATATTTTCAGGGTAATAACGTAATCTTTCATTCTGCGTTTAAATTTTTCAAAATTACTCATTAGTTTTCTCAGGATTCGAAGAAAATGCATGCATATAAATAGCATTCGACCAAATTTTACGCCTACCCCCTTAATATAGATCTACAAGATACAATTGAGTCCATGATTCTAAACCCGTGCGTCGTCATTTAAGGCATACGAAATAAGTCGGAAATCTATTCCAGGCAACAGCAAATGACAGAAAGTGGCTGCTGTTCCGATCTCGGATTATATTATAAAATTTGACGTTATCAAAAATAAAATATAGTGTGAAATGTTTGTTTTGCTTTAAAATCTTGGTAAAGAATTACAGCTACATTTGATACAGTTTAATAAATTCTTTTAGCATTAGTGATATTAAATAGTTATTTTAATATAAATATTTGACAATAAAATATTTCCTTTTGGTTATTTATTTAACTTTGCGGAAACTTAAATAAAACCATCCCTTAACTGTGAATTAGGTTAACTTTGCATGTAAAATAAAAAAATATGAAAACAAAATTTTTAAGAAACGCTTTTCTTTAGTTGCGAGTGGGTAAAATTAAAAATATTATAAAAAAAATCAACTAAAAAGCAAAAAATAAAAAAAAATAAAAAATGTAACACATTCCTCAAAGAAAAGCGTGGCGCGTCTTCATCGAATAAACGGTTTTCGCCCCACGCTTTTATTTAACGAATATGTTAGCATCCTAATTTCCAGCGATTTCTGTGGAAGCAATCTTCAGTTTTTAAGTTTCTGGCGGTCATTGCATCTTCGACATCTTCTCTCCAGGATCGTCTTGGAGACATCAGTTTGACCCTAAAAAGGACTGGGAAAGCCCGAACGGAAACATAAATTGGTATATAAAGGAAAGAATATTGTGGATTACACGAGAACGAAAAAAAAAATAACAGAAAGCTGAAAAGATCTAAGACTATAAAAAATGGGTTGGATAACGTTCGGTAGAACTTAATCTAATTACATTCCAAAAGGCCGTTCAAGAGAAGCTGAAGAAAGCACCAAAAGAATTGCACCAGGAATGAACAGTCAGTCCCGAGGTAGAAACTAAAATTTTGTAAATTTTCTCAACTTAAAAAATAAATTGAAATGTAAAAACTCATCACCAACAGCAGTTCCATCCATTTTCGGATGTAAGCCTCCATTACATGTGTTTATTCATTTCATTTTCCCTTCATCCAACCGTTTTATTACATTCTTCCTATGTGTCCTGCGCAGTTGTTCTTATTTCATCGTTGGATTTGAGATCGCTGAGCTTAATTTTGAGCATTCTTCGTTCCACAGCTCTCAGACTAGAAGTTTATGGACAAAAAATTAAAATAATAATTATTCCACAGAAATGAAAAATACAAACCTATGAAATAAGAAATTTGAAGGGCAAATTGAACATTTTATTTTATGGTATCACCTTTGGTACATTACCTTTTTAAATTAATTGTTTCAGTGAAAATGTGAAATTTATCCTTGTACAAAACAAAATTAAAAAGAAACATAACTAAACTGATGTAAAACACATTAAGAACTAACAGAACAACACTTAAGTTTGCCTCCCAGCCATATTGATTTAATTTTGACCGTATGTTGTATTGCCATATACGTACAATTTATAACTGAAGTCAACTGAGGCGTTAGCTCTTAAGCTAACACCTAAAGGTGGAAACTCTCGATAGCGGTAATGTAATACAGTGATGAGCGTGCTAATAACCGGTAAAATAAAAAACTACTACTACTAAACTACTAGAAGTAGGAAATTAAGCGATAGAAACCTATTATATTAATATTAAATTGATAGTTTCTTACCTTTAGACTTATTTAGACTTTATTTTCACAACTTATTATGTTTTCCATCTTTTGCGTTATTTTGCAGGTTATTAGCGCGTTCGTCACAGTATAAATTAAATTATAGGTTTCTACCGATATTTTCCCACCACCACTAGTTTTTTCTCTTTTTATTTCACAATGTATTAGGTTTTACATTTTTTGCGTTATTTTGCTGGTTATTAGCGCACTCATCACTGTGTAAAAGTGTACATACACTGAGAACACATGCACACTAATAGTTTTGTCAAACATTTTATTAACTATGTACAATATTTCAATTAAGTTGGAGATCATTAAAAAGAATGTCGTGACCTAATGGAACCTTGCACTGACTTGACGTGGCAGTCGACGTATTAAAAGCTAAATTAAGATGCAATAATCATTACTAACGTCAAAAAACATAACGTACATACAAACACTTTTTTTTAAATTTATAAAAATTGAGTATTTATTTAAGTAAAAAAAAAGTAAAAGTACGGAAATCTAAAAAGTCAGAAAACCTCTTTGATGGACGCACACTAATTCCGGTGGAAGTAAAGAAAGGCTATTTTATATAGGACATTACCTGTGGGGATACTTTCCGTCCTCTTAAAGAAGAAAAACAACACAAAAAGCTGTTGAAACCAGCAGAGACGACGAGAGCGAGTAATAACAAGAATCAATATGCCAGTTTGTTCCATTTACTGTAAAACTATGGGTCTTTAGGGATTTGTAGAAAATTTTCCATACAGTTAATAATTGAAAAGATTCCGATAACTGTTCAAATTAAAGCTATTATTTTTCATTTAAAAATATAGTTCTAAATTGTAGTTTCGAATTTAACTAACAATAACGTCAAAATAAAATAAAAATCAGAGAAGAAATATCTCTAATCAAATAACAATATTCACATAATAGATTTAATTGACTTTTATTGCATTTTAACATTACGTGACAGACGCCGACATATCACTTATCTATTTAATTCTTCAAACATAGTTATCGAAATCACCATATTTATCATCTATTTTGTAAAACCAAACAAATATTATGTGGCGCGTTCCATATAAAATACAGTGTTCTTCGTTTTACATGGAATCAGTACAACAATATAGTTTTTAATAATTTTAAATCTCAAGCTGTATAACTAATGGTACAGGCTATAAAAAACTTTAATGCCTGGTTGCACCAACAAATATTAAGCTTAAGATATGCTTTAAGCTCAGCTTACGAAACATTCACATTACACCATTGAGTCTTAGATCAATTTTCAGCTGGTCACAGTGGATTGCTACGTGGCGTGGATTGTATCAATAAGAATCAAAAATGATGGTGCAAAGTAAGTTAGATTTAAAGCGGCCCTATCTATAAGCTGAGCTGGGCTAAGCTGGAGCTTAAGATTATTTGTTGGTGCAACCAGGCATAAATAATTAAAATAATTACTTTACATTATGTATTTGTACCACGTGGATATCTTATGTAAAATTTTCCATCCGTTCACATAGAAGATTTTAAATAATCGCTTATTATCGATATTATTATAATATCGGCGTATTATCGTTTTGAGATATAAAGACTTATTTTATATAAAACTAGAAGTAGTTAATGCATAACAAGGCATTCATTCCAGCACTTGCTCATTAAAAGTTTGTTCTTCGTTCACATTATGATCTATTCCGCTCTATATTGTGTTTCATCGGGTAGCGGTATAGAACGAGAACAGACTTGGAGGAAGAAAAGGAGGACACCTTATCAAATTTTACATTTGACAACTGTGAACCCTATGTGGGCTTGTTTACTTTTGACAATAGACAATAGAGACTACGTTATTTCTGTGAACTACAGAGCAACCGATAAAAATATTACCAGAGAACGGCAGTTCTCGTCAGTGGCGCAAAATACCTACCCCTACATGCGACACTATAACATATACACGAAATTTTCGGTTTTCTAAATCTGACTGAATTGAAAATCGGACCAAATCCCATCCTAAAGTTTAGAAAAAAACTCGCCCATCCATAATATGTCAAATCACCATTTTGGTCCAAGGGCCCTTCCCATTTAGGGTCTGTCTTTCGTTCTCGTCCCCAAAACTCACAAAAATTTTAATAATTTAAATCCGGCATTTGCGGCCTCTGATAGTACTGATCATTACATTTCAAAGCATGTCTAATTTTGAAAATCGGTTATACCATTCAAAAGTTACCGGGCTCAGAAATATGACTGAATTTTTATTTAAAAAGGGGAAAATTTTTGTGGATATGTATGTATGTATGTATGTATGTATGTGGAAAAGTTACACCGATCTGAATTTCTTTTTCTGTGTTTGAAGAGGGGTTCAGGGCGGATTCAGAACCGGTGGAGTTTGTGACTTTTGGTCACCAGCTGTAGGGCTTGGTAGATGCAAAATTGCATATTTTTTGGGCGTATATATCTTAGGTTCAAGGAGAGATAGGAAACCCGAAAATACACTAAATCAATAGCGTTGAGTTAATCTTTCAAATGGTGACGAAGAGGTTAGGATCAGACATACACACGGCTCAGTATAGCTAGAATACTGAAAACGTAAACTTTGAAAATTTTGGTTTTTTGATCATTACTAAAAATTTACCTACGAATTACGCCAATAACTAAGGGTTTGCAGGAGAACTCTAGACACGTCTAAAGGTGTATACCTTATATCTGGGAAAATTCGAATTTTTAAGTTATAGGTTTCATAAGTATGATCAAATCTATTTCTTATGAGGAAAACGGGTTTTCAAGTTCAATAATTCGTTTATTACCTTCAGTTTTCATACTTTACCTTGGATGCAGTAGATACTACTTGTCAATACGTTTCAAACTCATGTTTAATGATCGAAATCGGTTAAGCCGTTCAGTAGTAATCGATCTCCAAAATATAATCTATTTAGCCATTATCGCCAAAATGGTTTATGTACTTAGCATCAGTATCAATGGTTTATGTAATATCAGCTCTTTTGTAGCTGGAATATTGTATGCGCCACTCATTTTTACGGCGTTGAGCGGTTTTTTATTCCTGTATAATATAGGCCCAATATAGGCCCAATATAGGCCCAATATAAGTCCAATATAGGCCGAAATATAGTTTAAAAATTACATCCTTTTCGAGGTAAATATTAGGAATTCAAGAATTCTGTAATGTAATACCCTGCATAATATACCTAATAAATGATCATTAAAATCCTGTAACTTGAAAAATAATTAGTACAGCTCATAACCGGTGCTAAATTATTTGAGTTGCTAAAAATCACTTTTTTGAGTATATCCCTAATATTACTATAATACCGATTACCGTGGGATTTTGCAAAGGTTATAGTAAAAAAGATTATATGTACCATAGAATACCTCTACCGTAAAGGGAGGTTTTTGGGTTTGGAGCGCCCCGGGCACAATCTTTGGCGCCCTTAGATACAATAATATACAAATCTACTGTAAATAAAAAAAAATAGTAAAAAAATGCAAAAATCAAAATTTTACAATAAGGATATATTTAAAAATATATTTGTTGAAAATTATTAATAATTTGTTAAAAATAAAAATATCTAGTATAATGGTAATTTATAATTTATAACTAATGCAACATATTTATAATAATAATAGCTTTATTGCCCAACAGTTTCCCATTTATAGGACAAATACAGAAAAAAAAATAATCACATAATTCATTAGTATAACATCTACAAAGTAATAGTAGAGGCCTAATCTAAGTAAAGAGAAGCCATTTTTAACAAATCATTAAGTGAGCACGAAAAAATATCACAATGATTGCAAATACTATTATAATTCTTACACATGACAAAAAGAGGCGATTTAACTAATATATTTGTTCTTGCTCTTGGACACTTAAATAAAACGTTTGATCTAGATCTAACTCAAGGAACGTTGAAATTAATTTGTGCTAATAAATCACTACAGTCAATACTGTTGTGTAATAATTTATACAAAAATGTTAATGAACTAATTTCTCTCCTTAATTCTAAACTAACCATGTCAACTCTACAACATAATGTATTATTATCACATCCACGGTTAGGATAGATTCCATCAATTTTAAATATCAGACAGATATTTTATAAGTTTTCTCTGTACTTTTTCAATATCTTTTGTATAACAATTATATATATAGTCCTGTCGCCAGGGGGGGTACAACGGCCTCCTTAATTCAGATGGACTTACCCAAGTTTTTTTTATATATTTTGACCCGCAGAATACGAATTTTTTGGGTAACAGTTGATCCGGATGTCGATAAGATTGTTATAGACAAAGAACTTGAGGAATTACATAACAGCGATTTCTCGCAAAACAAAACATCTTTTTGTATTTTTTGGGTCATTTTAAGCAAAAAATATTCCTACAAGTTTTTTCGTAGAATGCATAGTTTACGAGATAACCGCGGTTGAACTTTCAAAAAATCGAAAAATTGTAATTTTTGAACCCGAATAACTTTTGATTAAAAAATAAAGTAGCAATTCTGCTTACCGCATTTGAAAGTTTAAGTCAAATTATATCGGTTTTGATTATTTTCATTGCTAGAAATTTATTATTTTATTGTTAAACAAAGCTACACACACCTAGTATGTGAGTGATGTTTTCAATGATTTCTCATTTAAAATCGAACGAGTAGGTAGAGTAGCTACGAGTGCAAGCGAGGCAATTTCTACGTAGCATACGTTAAAACGCATGTATTAGGCACGGGAAACACTATGTGTTTATAGATTATTTTAACAATAAAAAAATTAATTTTTAGCAATGAAAATAATCAAAACCGATATAATTTGACTTAAACTTTCAAATGCGGTAAGCAGAATTGCTACTTTATTTTTTAATCAAAAGTTATTTGGGTTCAAAAATTGCAATTTTTCGATTTTTTGAAAGTTCAACCGCGGTTATCTCGAAAACTATGCATTCTACGAAAAAACTTGTAGAAATATTTTTTGCTTAAAATGACCCAAAAAATACAAAAAGATGTTTTGTTTTGCGAGAAATCGCTGTTATGTAATTCCTCAAGTTCCTTGTCTATAACAATCTTATCGACATCCGGATCAACTGTTACCCAAAAAATTCGTATTCTACGGGTCAAAATATATAAAAAAAACTTGGGTAAGTCCATCTGAATTAAGGAGGCCGTTGTACCCCCCTGGCGACAGGACTAATAGGATACCAAACTAAACTGCAATATTCTAATTTTGGACGTACTAGAGAATAGTATAATAATTTTATTGGTGTTATGTTGGTGAAGTTTATGTAATTCCTAATAATGAAACCGTACATTCTCATAGCTTCAGAAACTTTTTGTTCAATATGCAAATTGAAAGTTAACTTGCAGTCAAAAATGACACCTAAGTCTTTGAGGCTATTACATTTTTCCAAAACAGAGTTCTGAATTATATAGTTAAAGTTAACTGTCGTCAATTTCCTGCAAAAACTCACTACTTTACATTTTGCAGAATTTAATAGTAGTTTGTTATTAGTACACCATGTATCAATAGCAGTTAAGTTACGCTGAAGTTCTAAACAATCGCCAATAGTGTCGATCTTACAGAAAATTTTCAAGTCGTCCTCAAAACACAATTTTTTACAGTTAATTTCTTGAAACAAATCATTAATATAAAGTAAAAAATAATAACGGTCCTAGATTGGAGTCTTGCGGAACACCAGACTTAGACAGAATTAAATCTGACTTAAAGCCATTATAGAATACATACTGTCTCCTTCCTATTAAATAACTACCAAAGAATTTAATTAAATTAACAGAAAATCCTAAATTTGATAACTTGGATAATAAATACGGATGAACCACCTTATCAAATGCCTTCGAGAAATCTGTATATACGACATCAATTTTATCCTTGTTCATCTAATACTTCAGAAATAAATTGTGTCATCACTACCAGGTTTGTGACGGTAGATCGTTTATCTATGAATCCGTGTTGAAAAGGTGCAATATAGCCGCGAACACACGGATATATACGATTATACAGAACAATCTCGAAAATCTTTGAGAAGTTACACAACAGAGAGACAGGTCTGTAATTAGATATATCAGATTTAACTCCATTTTTAAATATAGGACATACGTTTGACTCTTTCCATATTTCAGGATATTTTCCAGTTTCCAAAGACAAGTTAAACAGTTTTTGAAGCGATTTGACAAATATTCGTGTACAATCTTTAACTAGAAATGCTGGAATATTATCTGGACCAGTCGTCATTTTATTTTTTAATCTTTTAAAAGCCTCCAGAATTTCATTTTCTTCAAATTTCAAAAAATTAATGGTTGGTAAATTAAAACCCTGAACGCTGATGTCCTCTGGTTCATTATTGTCAGTAGATACATATACTTTTTCAAAAAATGTTTTAAAAGCGTTGACAATATCCTGGGGATTATCAAAAGTATTTCCCTCATAGCACATTTCACCTGGAATTCGCGATGACTTATTTTTAGTATGTACATAAGACCAAAATGATTTTGTTTCAATGGTAATACTGTCTTGAATGTTTTCAATGTAATTGTTATATGCAGTTTTAATTTGCTGTTTAATAACTTTGCGCAATCTTTTAAATTCTATGTGATATGTTTCGTTTCCTGTTTTTCTATACTTTTGACGGTTTTTGGCTTTGAGTTTAATATTTTTAATAATATCTGAGTGATACCAATTTGGATACTTATGTTTATAATTTTTGTATACCGGAACATATCTATCAACTATTGTATACAATATATTATAAAATTGCTTTAATGCTATATTTACATCATCGTAATTATCTAAAAAGTCCCAATTAGTTTGTAATAGTTCAGAATCCAGAGAAGTGAAATTTGCTTTTCGAAAATTATACATTTTCGAATTAAAATTTGGTAAAAACCTAATTTCCTTTTTTCCCAAATTATTAATCCTTATCATAAGTGCAGGATGATGACCATCTTCTTTAACCAGTGAAGAATCATCATGAATAATATCACATTTCTCTGATGACATTACTAAATCCAACAAACGACCTAAGTTATTAGGCACATCATTGTATTGAACTTAACTGAATTAAATAAACTTAAAAAATCTAATACAGTTGATGTTTTTATATCTAATCTACTTTGATCTACAAACTTGGGTACATTGAAGTCACCTAATATAACAATGGTTTCATTAAATATATCCAGTTGTTCTAAACATTCAAAAAAGTATTCGAAGTCTTCAGAACTTAACTTATCAATAATATAAAGAACTAAAACATAAAATTTTCTATAACCAACACAACATTTTACAGCCAACATATCGATTAGGGGAAACTGTAGATCGTATGTGGATACATCGATAACAGACGATTTAATCTCCGTCTTCAGCGCTAATAAGACGCCTCCCCCAGTGGTTTTATCTACATCAAATTTTCGATCCTTTCTATACAGATCGTATTGATCAGGAAACAACTCTAGACTGGACACATCCTTGTTCAACTAGGTCTCACTTAAAGCAATAATGTCATATTCACCCTCATTTACACTAGTATAAAACTCTGAAACTTTAGAGTTAAGACCACGTACATTTTGGTAATAACATATAAGTTCACATCCTACAACACTGTCGGGCTCTATTGGTTTAAAGGCACTACTTTAGGTATACCATTCATATACTTGATTTTGAAAGATCCATTTCCACTCGCATTTATGTTGTTTAGTTCAACCTTTACATTGTTGTAATAATTAATTTGATTTCTAGTTCGATCAAATGACATTGACACATTTTTGTAGTTCCCTTAGCTTGCCGTATTAAAGCAAATACATCATTTTCATCATTTAATATGACCTTAATTGGTCGAATTCGCCCTTGGTTAACTTGCCCAAGTCTGAAGAGCTTAATGTTGGCAGTATTCACATTAGGACTTACGCTTGAGATTATTTTTTGAACTTCAGACTTATCGCTCTTCTTACGATGATCCTCAGATAGTTGTTGATCCTGTTCCAGCACACCAAAGAAAATAGCATTTCGTTTTCTTTTATTTCGTTCGTTGATTTCTTGTATTATTTCTTCCATTTCTAGTGGGTTCGAAGAAGATTTCAAAATCTGGTTATCATTTTTTAGGGCTTGTATTTCAGCCTGAAGTGAGAGAATTAATGATTTTAAGTCCTTAATCTGATTACCAATTTGTCTACAATTTATGCAAGACCAGTCACATCCCTTCCCTTCATCATTAATCAATTCAAGCTCATTTGCACTAATGTTAACACAAGTATGTCTAAATATTTTAGTACACACAGAGCATTTTAACATTAAATTTGGTTTGTATGATTTGCTGCAGCAAGAACATATTAAATTTGACGGCATATTTCCGAAAATACAGCTAACGATACGCTTATGTTCCTCCAAATACTTAAAAAAAAAACAAGAAAAAAAAACAGACTGGAATGTGTTATCTTACTTTATGAATTCTTGTAATTAGCAAGCAATTAAAAATTCTAATATACCTGTTCCAAAACAATAATTGCAAATCACTTTTTAGACTAGTAAAAAGAAATCACAACAAATATCAAATATTAATACGTTGATTCGGTTATTGCTTCGATCGTGTCCCAACTACTACTATCAACAATTTATGGCATAGTATACCGAGCACATTTGAACTTCAACCGGCGATGGAGCGAGATAAAAGATAAAAGATAAACATTGTCAACAAGCAGGCAAAATGCGTACAAACAATGTACAGTACCAAAAATGACATTGATTTTGCGCAATATATAGCTGCATCCCCGACTAAATTGAGGGAGTGGCATCCACAGGGCATAAAAAGTCACGAGGGTATTCTTTGTAACTTGACGTGCACATCCCCAATAACGAAACCCTCACGATAGTCTCTTACTACAAACACCCGGATCAACCACTCAACAGGCATTTGCTAGAGTACTTTTCGAGGCTCGGCAAGGCTGTGTTGATGGGCGATCTAAATTGTAGACACACACAGTTTGGTGATCACCGTCAAAACCCAGAAGGCATCCGCCTCACGGATTATCTACTAGACCTTCCTATTTCAAGAATCACCAACACTGAATTCACGTTTTTGAACGCCAATGGGGCCTCTATTGTCGACCACATCCTAGTTACAAGTAACATTCTGGATCGGTTCGGGGATAGATGCCACATAGGCGATTCGATAACGTCAGACCACTTACCTCTTCTTGTCGACACCGACATACTCATTCCAAAACAACCAAACCCTCCAAGATCTATAAGAGACTATCGTCACGCTAACTGGACTGAATTCCAAAACTCCATCACACAAAATCTCCCTATGTTAGGCGAACTCGATACTAACGATAGTATCGACACCAGTGCAACCGATATCGAGAACCTCATCACTGAGGCGATCACGCACGCAATTCCACTCAAACAAATAACCTATACATCATCGGCACTTCCACAATACATCATTGCCAAAATTCAACAAAAACGACGTCTTCTACGTCAATACAAGGCCAACAGAAACCCACTAATCAAAACAGAGTACAACCGGATCTGTGCCAGCTGAAAATTTCCAGCCAGCTGATTTCTGAAAGCCGAAGCATTCAGAAATTCGCTTCAAAACAATTTTCAAACGCCAGATAACCCGAACTTTGATCGCATATTTAAATTCAACACAGAATACATAGTAAATGTTACTCTCAACCACTACATTCCAGTCTATGATCCTATCATGGACCCCCTCACTGACAGGGAAACGGAGAGCTTTTGCCAAATCGGCAAAAACAGCGCTCCCGGACCTGATGGCATCAACCGAAGGTGCCTCAAAAAACTTCCAGAGAGTATCATTCCTCTTCTAACTAAAATATTCAATGCATGTCTCAAAAACAGCCACTTTCCTACTCCTTGGAAAGTGGCCAACACCATCATGCTTTTGAAAAAAGGCAAACCCCCAACCGACGTGGAATCCTATAGACCAATCTCATTAATCAATACTCTGGGTAAAGTTCTTGAGCTAATCCTAAAAGAGAGGCTCAATGACTTTCTCGAAAATCACAATATCATTCCAAAATTCCAATATGGATTCCAGTCAGGTAAATCTACTAAACATGCATTAATAGATTTCACTACCAAAGTTACTCAAACCATCAACGACGGTTCATTCGCCATAGCCACATTTCTGGATGTGCAGAAGGCTTTCGACCAGGTCTGGCACGACGGGCTTGTTCGGAAACTTCTGGACATCGGGCTACCATTGCAATTTACCAAAATTGTACACTCCTACCTCCACAACCGTACTGTCAGAGTTAAAATAGGCGATCAAAAGTCCACCCCCTTCACTCCACAAGCTGGAGTTCCCCAGGGTTCAGTCCTAGCGCCGCTGTTGTACATCATCTACAACAGCGACATCACTAACCAAAATATCCCAGGTACTCGGCTGTTTCTCTATGCAGACGACACGACTCTGCTCTCAACTACCTCTCGATACAACCCAAGCTCCTCTTCAGAAGAGCCCAGGCTCTGTTGGACGGCGTCGGCGAATGGTGTTGTAAGTGGAGAGTCACGCTGAACGCGAACAAAACAACAACAATTGTGTTTCGCGCCCCTTCTGTGTCAAACAGAATCATTCGCAATGAAGACGACCAATATCCTCTGAGTCTGTTGGGAGAAAGGCTTGTTGTTAGCCCGACTGTGAACTATTTGGGAGTACTGTTTACCAGGACTCTCAACTGGGACGCAGATCTAAAGGCAACTTTAGATAGGGTAAGGAACAGGGCCAGACTTCTCAACGCTCTCTCTGGAAAAATTGGCAAGACACACAAGAAGACTCTCATTCACACTTACAAGACCTTTATTCGACCCGTCATGGAGTACAAATCATGTATCTACTCTCTTTGCTCAAGACAAAAACAAGAGAGGTTGTTGAGGACAGAGCGTAGAGTCTTGCGTAGATGTAACTATGAGCACTGGCGATATCGCTCAAACGAAATCCATAACATCTCGAACACCCCCAAAATCACCGAGAGAATAAACTCTCTGAACAGGAACTTCACAATCAAAGTAATCAACGGCCCCCCTTCCGACACACAAGAATCTCTCAAATGTTCCTGTTCATCTTCCGGCCACGTACTCCACCGAAAGCCCAAACGCAAAAAGATTCATGTACCGTCCGCTCTAATGCAAACATGCATTGACGAACTCCCGGTGGAGTACGAAAACATCCTTGAGGCTACCCCATTAGCCTACCGTACCCACCTCTAACATTTCCTCTTCCCTACCCCGAACAGGGAGAAGTTGGTTTTTTGCGGTTTCCCAACTTCATTGCACAATTATACCTGTTCGTCGCAAGAAAATAGCCGCAACTATTTTCTCCACTCGAATGCTCACTGTCCACGCTGCGCTCAAAGCCACCTCCTGACCGCCGACGAGGGACGCAGGTTCGCCTGTCGTTGTACAATGGTTTCTAGGGAGACTGGTCGAGAGCAAAGCACGGACAGTACACGTAAATGTCTATGGAACCAACAACAATCCATCAAACTTTCTTCTCTGTTGACTTCTTAGCCTTCTGGTCACCACCGTCCGGCATAACCCAGGTTCCAAGAACACCAGGACACGGCGCTTGCCCCAGTGTGTTTTTCGGACTGTTTGCTTTTGCTGCCAACACTAAACATTCACCTCAAACCCTGAAGAGGACAAAATCCTAAACGGGGAAGCACATTGAACGCATTTCTTCTGAACATTATCCAGACAAGCAAACCAAACAATGTAGTAGTAGTAGTTCTTTGTAACATTCTCGATCCGGTCGTCGAAGAGTAAGGTCACTGCTAGCACACCCCACTCTTACCGACGAACAGCGAGAAGCCTGAGAGCACCAAGTGCTGAAGAAGCGGCGCACGGTTAGCCCTAAGCGATTAGTTTGGACTCAGTGTGAAAAACCAACGACGCTTGGCCGTGTAAACCAAAAATGTAGACGGATTGCGGGGTTTCAGAGGAATACTCTGGCCCTGGGCTCGAGCGAGTTCGCTCGCCCCGAACTCTACTTAGTGTTCACAGACGGCTCCAAGAACAAGTGCGAGTAAGGGGGCCAAACTAACCGCGAAAAAGGCTTACAACGGGGGACCCACCAGCAGCAGGGTAAACTGCACCCATCAGGTAGATATAGTCACTGTCTAACGCCGGAAAAGCACGGAGGGGTGGACAAGCCATCTTTATCCCTGGGGTTTACCCCCCAGAACACCTTGAGGCTGAGGTGCCCTCCGATCGCTAGACTAGCATCCTCCCAATTGTCATGCCTTCATCCGTAAGGTCCGTCAGTTCCACCCGGTCGCTTCGTCCTCGGACGATGACCTCGACAAACGTTGCCACCACTACTACCACCACTACAGCCACCAATACAGCCACCACTACAGCCAACCAGTTCGCTTCCTTGCAACAGGAAGGCACTGTACCACCACCCAGAGGCTACAACCGTGTCACGGCGGAGCTGGACCTCGAGACGCTTAGCGCGGAGATGCAAATCGTCCGCGATAAGTATCGCGAGGCCTACCTCCGCATCGAGCGGGACGACTCCTCCAACCACCTTCTGCAGCGATATGCACACGATTTTCCGCCTTTAACACCAGCACAGGCTGGTCCTCAGCGTCAGAGCACTCGGAATAGGCAGGGTGCTATACCAAAAATTCCCACCCAACCGTCTAAACAAGCACCCCAACAATCTCAACAACAACCCACGCAACAGCAACCCTCTCAACAACAAGCATCCATCAGCGCTTCCAACAATCCTGAACCCAACGATTTCGTCTTCCAAAGAAGACAACTAAGACAAATGTCTTATGCCAATGCCGCAGCCAATCCACGCCCCAAAACCCAAGCCAGAAACCAAAATGTCATAAACGCAATAAACGATCCTACACTGTCCGAATATCTTATCAAAGATCTCCCAAAAGATCTGTGTAACAAACGCACCTTCTTTCGGCAAATAAATGCCACCACTCTCTTAGCCAACAAAATCCATTCTTGTAAAGTACTTTCTCATGGCATTGCACACCTTCGACTTTTCAATCCGATAAATGCAGGGGAGATAGAAAAAGCTATCCACACAGCAACTGGCCAAACCATGGTTACGGTTCACAGCCGTAGCAGAAATGCAAATACTTCCACTAAAGAGCCCACATACCTCATCTGCATTACTGGTATCGATGTGGATTATTCTGAGCAGGAGGTCACCGACTTGCTCACCGAACAACAATTCCCAGTCGAAAGACTGTGGAGAGTCAAAGCCTACAAAACAGGCAAAGACTCTAAGGTGATCAAGGTGGTGACCAAATCCTTGGAGAAATTCACATCTGCTTTGAGCCGAGGCATAACACTCGACGGCGAAATCTACAATGCCGAACTTCCACATGGCTCCGACCCTACAATCCCCACACCAAAATACTGCAGCAAATGCTGCATTAACGGACACTCTATCGACGAATGCCCTCAAAAAGCATTCGTCTGCCCCCACTGCGGCGGCAACCACAAATCCAGCGCCTGCACCAAACAGCAGGAACCCAAATGCCCGAATTGCGGCGGCGACCACCCCGCATACTCCAACAAGTGTCCACAAAGACACACTATCCCCTCCGCCCAACACGAAATACAGCCACTAACGATCGAAAGATCATTCCCTCCATTCGAACTCCCAACGGAAACGAAAAACATCCTGTCAATTCAGACTGCTCTGCTACTGAACCTGTTGCCCGAACTTCGCGAACATATCGCTGCAATCACGGCTAATCTAATTAGCCAAATCTACGACCACTCGACAGTGGTCCACGGGTACGGGAGCAATGTCACGGTGACATTCCGCTCCAACCACTAAAACCCTCCCTTTATGGATTTCACCCTAGGCACAGTCAACTGTCAGGGTCTCTCCAAAAAGAGACCCCTCATCAAGAATATCCTGTCGAAGCACAACATCCAGATCCTCGCACTCACAGATACTCTGTCGAAAAGCGATCCACACTTCGCAGGATATTCGATCATCCATCGAAGCCGATGTCAGGTTTCACGTGGGAATGGTATTCTCGTGAAACACGGAATACCGCACACCACACACACATTCCCACAAAATTTTCGTCCACCTGATGTGGACTTCCTGGCAATTGACGTGCATATCCCCAATAACGAAACCCTCACGATAGTCTCTTACTACAAACACCCGGGTCAGCCACTCAGCAGGCACTTGCTTGAGTATTTTTCAACGCTTAGCAAGGCCGTGCTGATGGGTGACCTAAATTGTAGACACACTCAGTTTGGTGATCACCGTTTAAACCCAGAAGGCATCCGCCTCACGGATTATCTACTAGACCTTCCCATTTCAAGAATCACCAACACTGAATTCACGTTTTTGAACGCCAATGGGGCCTCTATTGTCGACCACATCCTAGTTACTAGTAACATTCTGGATCGGTTCGGGGATAGATGCCACATAGGCGATTCAATAACGTCAGACCACTAACCTCTTCTTGTCGACACCGACATACTAATTCCTAAACAACCAAACCCTCCAAGATCTATAAGAGACTATCGTCACGCTAACTGGACTGAATTCCAAAACTTCATCACACAAAATCTCCCTATGTTAGGCGAGCTCGACACTAACGATAGTATCGACACCAGTGCAACCGAAATCGAGAACCTCATCACTGAGGCGATCACGCACGCAATTCCACTCAAACAAATAACCTATACATCACCGGCACTTCCACAATACATCATTGCCAAAATCCAACAAAAATGACGTCTTCTACGTCAATACAAGGCCAACAGAAACCCACTAATCAAAACAGAGTACAACCGGATCTGTGCCAGGATAAAGAGGGAGATATCTGTCCTAACGGCTCGCCGGTGGGAAGATACTACCTCAAAACTGGACTACAGAGACGGAGGTAAATTCTGGCAAAAATTCAAAGTCCTAACAAAACAAAAACTATCTCAACCATCCCATCTGTTGGTCAACAATCACATAGTCAATTCCCCAGAAGGGAAAGCCGAAGCATTCAGAAATTCGCTTCAAAACAATTTTCAAACCCCAGATAACCCGAACTTTGATCGCATATTTAAATTCAACACAGAATACATTGTAAATGTTACTCTCAACCACTACATTCCAGTCTATGATCCTATCATGGACCCCCTCACAAACAGGGAAACGGAGAGCTTTTGCCAAATCGGCAAAAACAGCGCTCCCGGACCTGATGGCATCAACCGAAGGTGCCTCAAAAAACTTCCAGAGAGTATCATTCCTCTTCTAACTAAAATATTCAATGCATGTCTCAAAAACAGCCACTTTCCTACTCCTTGGAAGGTGGCCAACACCATCATGCTTTTGAAAAAAGGCAAACCCCCAACCGACGTGGAATCTTATAGACCAATTTCATTAATCAATACTCTGGGTAAAGTTCTTGAGCTAATCCTAAAAGAGAGGCTCAATGACTTTCTCGAAAACCACAATATCATACCAAAATTCCAATACGGATTCCAGTCAGGTAAATCTACTAAACATGCATTAATAGATTTCACTACCAAAGTTACTCAAACCATCAACGATGGTTCATTCGCCATAGCCACATTTCTGGATGTGCAGAAGGCTTTCGACCAGGTCTGGCACGACGGGCTTGTTCGGAAACTTCTGGACATCGGGCTACCATTGCAATTTACCAAAATTGTACACTCCTACCTCCACAACCGTACTGTCAGAGTTAAAATAGGCGATCAAAAGTCCACCCCCTTCACTCCACAAGCTGGAGTTCCCCAGGGTTCAGTCCTAGCACCGCTGTTGTACATCATCTACAACAGCGACATCACTAACCAAAATATCCCAGGTACTCGGCTGTTTCTCTATGCAGACGACACGACTCTGCTCTCAACAACCTCTCGATACAACCCAAGACTCCTCTTCAGAAGAGCCCAGGCTCTGTTGGACGGCGTCGGCGAATGGTGTTGTAAGTGGAGAGTCACGCTGAACGCGAACAAAACAACAACAATTGTGTTTCGCGCCCCTTCTGTGTCAAATAGAATCATAGCCAATGAAGACGACCAATATCCACTGAGACTGTTGGGAGAAAGGCTTGTTGTTAGCCCGACTGCGAACTATTTGGGAGTACTGTTCACCAGGACTCTCAACTGGGACGCAGATCTAAAGGCAACTTTAGATAGGGTAAGGAACAGGGCCAGACTTCTCAACGCTCTCTCGGGAAAAATTGGCAAGACACACAAGAAGACTCTCATTCACACTTACAAGACCTTTATTCGACCCGTCATGGAGTACAAATCATGTATCTACTCTCTTTGTTCAAGACAAAAACAAGAGAGGTTTTTGAGAACAGAACGTAGAATCTTGCGTAGATGCAACTATGAGCACTGGCGATATCCCTCAAACGAAATCCATAACATCTCGAACACCCCCAAAATCACCGAGAGAATAAACTTTCTGAACAGGAACTTCACAATCAAAGTAATCAACGGCCCCCCTTCCGACACACAAGAATCTCACAAATGTTTCTGTTCATCTTCCGGCGACGTACTCCACCGAAAGCCCAAACGCAAAAAGATTCATGTACCGTCCGCTCTAATGCAAACATGCATTGACGAACTCCCGGTGGAGTACGAAAACATCCTTGAGGCTACCCCGTTAGCCTACCGTACCCACCTCTAACATTTCCTCTTCCCTACCCCGAACAGGGAGAAGTTGGTTTTTTGCGGTTTCCCAACTTCATTGCACAATTATACCTGTTCGTTCCAAGAAAATAGCCGCAACTATTTTCTCCACTCGAACGCACACTGTCCACGCTGCGCTCAAAGCCACCTCCTGACCGCCGACGAGGGACGCAGGTTCGCCTGTCGTTGTACAATGGTTTCTAGGGAGACTGGTCGAGAGCAAAGCACGGACAGTACACGTAAATGTCTATGGAACCAACAACAATCCATCAAACTTTCTTCTCTGTTGACTTCTTAGCCTTCTGGACACCACCGTCCGGCATAACCCAGGATCCAAAAACACCAGGACACGGCGCTTGCCCCAGTGTGTTTTTCGGACTGTTTGCTTTTGCTGCCAACACTACACATTCACTACAAACCCTGAAGAGGACAAAATACACACATTGAACGCATTTCCACATAGCAATTTATCCTATACAAGCAAATCAAACAATGTGATGATTCTTTGTAAACACAAGCTTGTACACCTTTATTTTTCCTTCATGTTAGATCCGTTGTCATATATCTGGCGTCTACAGTTATCTAAAATTAATCAAAAATAATTCATTAACTTTTTTTTATTTTCTCATATAACAAGCACGACTATGACTCGATACCTAGAACCAAGCTATGGGAAGCAATAGAAGACATCGAAGTACCACGAATTTTAATAAAAGCAGTAAAAGCACTCTACAAGAGTAAAAAAGTACTATCAAAATAGGCACTAGAATATACAGTCCATGTAAGACGACACACGAACTGCTACAGAACTGCTCCACATCCCCTATTCTGTTCAAAATATTCCTGGAAAAGAACCTGAAACTATGAAAAAGAAAGTGCGAAGGAATGTGCATACAAGTAAGAAACGAATACCTATAAGATGATATCAGCTTTATGATCAGAAAACTGAAACATGAATATACAAAGAATGGAATGCAAACAAACCCAAAGAAAATTTTTCACCTAACAACGGAGAATACAGAAATAGAGCAGGTAGAATTGGACAAGGGTAAAAAAATCAAAGAAACAAATATATCAAAAGTCTAATAAGTCATAAAATAAAATTCGAAATTATTTATCCTCTGAGCTTTTTAAGTTGGAAAAATAAAACAACAGAGTGGCGAAATACTCGACAAGGGAAATCTAAAAATGCATTTCACGTCCTGTCATTCACCGTGATAATAATTTTAGCGAACTATTTCCTTTAATATCCACCAAAGGTGAATAAAGTATAAACTAAAAGAAAAGAAAATATGGTTCAGATTTGATTACAGTACAGAGCCTCTACTATGTGCTTATACGTATTTCGGGATAACCGTTTCCTCATCGGAACACCTGGGTAGAGGCACTAAAAGGATTTGATTTCAGTTCAGTGCCTCTACCCAGGTGCTCCGATGAGGAAACGGTTATTCCGAAATACGTATAAGCACATAGTAGAGGCTCTGTAGTGTAATCAAATCTGAACCATCTTTTCTTTTCTTTTAGTTTATATTTTATTCACCTTTGGTAAATATTAAAGGAAATAGTTCGCTAAAATTATTATCACGGTGAATGAGAGGACGTGAAATGCAATTTAGATTTTTCCCTTGTCGAGTATTTCGCCACTCTGTTATGCTTTATTTTTCCAACTTAAAAAGCTCAGAGGATAAATAATTTCGAATTTTATTTCCTGACTTATTAGACTTTTGATTCATAAATGGTGCTAGCAGCATCTTTGGTAATTATTTTGATAATTATCCGAAAAGGAGGAAAGGATTTGATTTCAGTTCAGTTCCTCTACCCAGGTGTTCCGATGAGGAAACAGTTATTCCGAAATACGTATAAGCACATAGTAGAGGCTCTGTACTGTAATCAAATCTGAACAATCTTTTCTTTTCTTTTAGTTTATAATTTATTCACCTTTGGTGGATATTAAAGGAAATAGATCGCTAAAATTATTATCACGGTGAATGACAGGACGTGAAATGCAATTTAGATTTCCCTTGTCGAGTATTTCGCCACTATGTTATGCTTTATTTTTCCAACTTAAAAAGCTCAGAGGATAAATAATTTCGAATTTTATTTCCTGACTTATTAGACTTTTGATTCATAGATGGTGCTAGTAGCATCTTTGGTATTTATTTTGATAATTACCCGGAAAGGATGAAAGGATTTGATTTCAGTTCAGTGCTTCTGCCCAGGTGTTTCGATGAGGAAACAGTTATTCCGAAATACGTATAAGCACATAGTAGAGGCTCTGCACTGTAATCAAATCTGAACCATCCTTTCTTTTCTTTTAGTTTATAATTTATTCACCTTTGGTGGATATTAAAGTCAAGCGTCCACAGACCCGCATGGTACTCATCGGACGCATCATACGCAACGGATTTTAGTTTGCCTTGTACAGAAACTTATGTAACTGCGTCCACTGATCCGCATCGTACGGATCGCATTATCGGCAATCATTGCAAGGCAAAATAAAATCCGTTGCGTACGATGCGGGTCTGTGGACGCTTGGCTTAAAGGAAATAGTTCGCTAAAATTATTATCACGGTGAATGACAGGACATGAAATGCAGTTTAGATTTCTCTTGTCGAGTATTTGCGCCACTATGTTATGCTTATTTTATTTCTCCAACTTAAAAAGCTCAGAGGATAAATAATTTCGAATTTTATTTCCCTACTTATTAGACTTTTGATTCATAGATATGTTTGCTAGTAGCATCTTTGGTAATTATTTTGATTATTTTATTCATAGGAGATTCTGACCAATAGAAAGCTACAGAAATAAAAATTAAACTGATAATTTTTGATAATATCCCGTCGTCAAGTATATTACGTCAGATGCCCTTCGTTGCTACGAAAAAATACATTCAGTGACATTAATGGCAATTTATGTTTTAAAAATTATAAAAGTGATGACTTTCAACCGTCAAACATTTATAACAACTGTGTGTTTAATTGTACTAATTTGTACTTACATAAATAAATTACAATAAAATTTTGGTTTTGAACAGTTTTATTCATGAAATATTCGCAACAAATTGCACTTGATCTCTAAAACTATTATCGAATTTTTGCCCTCGTGACATCTTGACATAATTTCACTCCCCTTTGGGTCGTGAAATTAAAACTGTCGAAAGTGTCACTCGGGAAAAATTCGATAATTTTAGAGCTCTTGTGCAATTACTACTGATTATTTCATTCATAGGAGATTCTGACCAATAGAAAGCTATATAAATCTAAATTAAACTGATAATTTTTGATAATTTCCCGTCGTCAAGTATACTACGTCAGATGCCCTTCGTTGCTATGAAAAAATACATTCAGTGACATTAATGACAATTAATATTTTAAAAATTATAAAAGTGATGACTTCCAACCGTAAAATATTTTAACTGTACTAATAAATTGTACTAAATTATACTGATTATTTTTTCATGATTTTAACTTTCAATCGTATAGTAAGATATTTGATCACGTGTTTAATTCTGTCCAATCAGATTAAAATTATACTGAGAATTATCTACTTTAGAAAATTACCGATAGAATTTCTTTAAGTAGATTGTTTATGTTTAATGGCAACCCGTTTCCTAGTTTTGACAACTGTCACATTTAAGAAAAAATCCATAATATACGTATTAAAAAATAATCTTACAAATATCACACGATAGTAAGAATAAATAAGAAAATAATGCTTAATTTTTACTCAAATTTGTTGTCATTGGGCAGTAGCCACTCGACCCCTGCGGGCTCTCGTGTCTATTGCCAGAAAACAAATTTTCGAAAAACTGTCGCATTATTTTCAATTTATTCTCACTCTCTTGTGATATTATACCCGATATTTTTTGGTAATTTCCCGTCGTCAAGTATATTACGTCAGATGCCCTTCGTTGCTACGAAAAAATACATTCAGTGACATTAATGACAATTAATGTTTTAAAAATTATAAAAGTGATGACATTCAACCGTGAAATATTTATAACAACTGTGTGTTTAATTGTACTAATTTGTACTTACATAAATAAATTACAATAAAATTTTGGTTTTGAACAGTTTTATTCATGAAATAATCGCAACAAATTGCACTCGATCTCTAAAATTTATATAGAATTTTAGAGCTTTTGTGCAATTACTACTGATAATTACCCGGATGAAAGGATGAAAGGATTTGATTTCAGTTCAGTGCCTCTACCCAGGTGTTCCGATGAGGAAACGGTTATTCCGAAATACGTATAAGCACGTAGTAGTGGCTCTGTACTGTAATCAAATCTGAACCATCTTTTCTTTTCTTTTAAATAAATGTATATTTCATAATATCAAACAAAATAACAACTGAAGAAGATATAAAAAGTAAACTAGGACCATCAAGAGACAAAACGAAAGATATATAATATCATGACAAGACTGACTTATGGGTGTGAAAATTGGATAATAAATGAGAAAACTTAAAACATACTAAGGGCCGGTTGTTCGAACGCTAATCAACATTGATCACTATCAAATACTTAATTACTGTCACAACTGTCAATGTCAACTTTGGTTGGGTTGCCGAAAACATAATTATTGATGACAATTATGAAATTAGTTAATCAATTATGTTAGTAATTGTTATGTTAATTGACTAACTAATCACATAATTATAATTAACTATGTTTTTAGCAACCCAACCAAAGTTGACATTGACAGTTGTGACAGTAATTAAATATTTGATAGTGATCAATGTTGATTAGCGTTCGAACAACCGGCCCTTAGAATAACAGATATGGAATTTCTAAGGAGAAGCTGCAGAGTAAAAGTAAGATATAGAATAAATAAGGCAGATATTAAGAAAATAATGGGAATGAAATTAGATATAATAGAATACATAAAACAGAAGAGATCACCCTGCTAGGGACATGTCAGAAGAGCAGACAAAAAACGTTGAATAAACAGAATAACAGAGTGTAGCCCGGCATGACGAAGAAAGCGAGGTAGACCCCGAAGATCTTTCAGAGATAAAGTGGACGAAGCAGTGGAAAGAAGAAATCTGAAGGAATGGGACTGGCAAAACAGAAAGCACTAGAGAACGGTTTAGTGAACAAATACAGTGAAACTGTGGAAATCATTAGTATATAGGGTGAGGCAGATAACTGGCCTATTAGAAATATCTCGAGAACTAAAGGCAACAGAATCATGAAAATTTGTATAAAGGGGTTTTGAGGGATGATCTATTAAATGAAAATATTTTCATCAATTTTCAACTTCCGGTTATACCGGAAGTTGCTTATAACTTCGTTTTTTTTTAATGGGACACCCTGTATATTTTTACATTTTTGGATTCTCTTTGATGTCTTCTTTCTAAAAATATGAGGTTTTGTAATGTTATGCAGGGTATTTTAAAAGATAATTACGTTTGTTTATTAATTTCGTAGCAAGATTCATACCCAGTAGAATTGTAGTAGTTTGACATCTAAAACTCTACTTACGTTCAAATGATTTTTAATATAGTCTACTATTGTTAAGAATCATTAGTATAGCTAATTTTGAAATTTTAGTATACAGGGTTGGTCGAAACTCAGAATGAATATTTTCTGAGTTTTCTTAAATAGAACACCCTGTATTTTAGTATTGTATTGAAATGATATTTCATAGTACTTTTTTATTTTATAAGTATTCCCTATACCTAACTGCTTTAATTTGTGAGTTATTGGTGATTCATGCTAAACATTAATTTCAACAAAAAATACGTAAAATTTTATTAGGTTGGCCGTGAAAATATTCAATCACACATAATTTTTCAGAAATAAATACATATTAATCCATACTGATCCTTAAAATTACCAATAATGGTTTAGCTATCAAAATACCTATGTAGTTAAGATTATTGTTGCGATTAACAATTAAGCACAAATTAAAGCAGTTAGGTATAGGGAATGCTTAAGAAATAAAAAAGTACCATAAAATATCATTTCATTACAATACTAAAATACAGGGTGTTCTATTTAAGAAAACTCAGAAAATATTCATTCCGAGTTTCGACCAACTCTGTATACTAAAATTTCAAAATTAGCTATACTGATGATTCTTAACAATAGTAGACTATATTAAAAATCATTTGATCGTAAGTAGAGTTTTAGATGTCAAACTACTACAATTCTACAGGGTATGAATATTGCTACGAAATTAATAAACAAACGTAATTATCTTTTAAAATACCCTATATAACATTACAAAACCTTATATTTTTAGAAAGAAGACATCAAAGAGAATCCAAAAATGTAAAAATATACAGGGTGTCCCATTTAAAAAAACGAAGTTATAAGCAACTTCCGGTATAACCGGAAGTTGAATATTGATGAAAATATTTTCATTTAATAGATTATCCTTCAAAACCCCTTCATACAAATTTTCATGATTCTGTTGCCTTTAGTTCTCGAGATATTTCTAATAGGCCAGTTATCTGCCTCACCCTGTATACAGGGTGTTTCTAAATAAGTGCGAAAAAGTTTAAGGGGTAATTCCACATGAAAAAATAATGACAGTTTGCTTTACAACGTACGTCCGCAAATACTTTCCGAGATGTTTTCGTATGTTTCCGAGACACAAGGTGTTGACAATTTTCTTACAAATTAAAGATTTTTTAATTGCTCTAAAACCTGTTGAAATATGTAAATGAAATTTGTTGAGTTTTAAGAGGTAGATATTGCGCAGTTTTTACATACTATTAAAAATTTTATATCTACCCAATATCTAACAAAATATATATATTTTTTATCTTACTGTGTGTTGTTTCTGCAATATTTACAGAAACACAATAATTTAACCAATGAGGCGTAGGATGACAAGAGTCAGTTAGTCCAAGACATTTACTACAAAATAAATCGATTTTAAATACAGCATCTAGAAACTTGCAACTTTTTGCTTTATGTTCAATATGATGTCAAGAAAAGAGCCTTCTATAGAAAAATCAGGGGTTACTTAGGGGTTACTCAGGTCTCGAAAGACGACTACGCCATCAGAACCGATCACCAGAGCATCTGATTCTCAGGTTCACTGCTCTAAAGCACGTCATCTGGGGTTTCGAGGGTTTTTGACACTCTATTCATGCAAATAGATTATTTGGGGGGTTTTTGGGGTTGCTGAACAAGAATACGCCATCAGAACCGACCCCTGATATACCTGGTGCACAAAAACCAATCAAATTCCAGAAGATAACATGCTTTAGCAGTGACCTTGGGCACCAGGTGGTCAGGGGTCAGTTCTGATGGCGTATTTATACTCAGCGACCCCAAAAACCGTCTTGTAATTTATTTGCATGCATTTAGTGCCGAAAACCTTTGATATTCCAGAAGATTATATTCTTTAGCGGTAATAGTGGCCACCAGGTGCTCCGGGAGTCGGTTCTTATGGCGTATTCGTATTCAGCAACACCAAAACCCCCTTTTAATCTGATAGCATAAATTTGATACCGAAATCACTCAAAACTTCAGAAGATGACCTGACTATAGATAGTAGGTTCTTCGGGTGTCATTTTGACGGCATACTCGTTTTTAGCAACCTCACAAACCCCCTGGGAAATCTGTTTGCATCAATTTAATGCAGATAACTCTCGAAACTCTAGAAGATGACGTATCTTAGCAGTGACACTGGGCACCAGGTGCCCCGGGGATCGGTTCGGATGCACTTTAAAAAGCAATTATGCATTTTCCCCTATTTTTCTATAGTAGACATTTTTTCTGACATCATCCTGAACATAATGCAAAAAAGTTGAAAATCTCTAGGTGCTGTATTTAAAAATCGATTTATTTCGTTGGTTTTAGTGCTAAATGCCCTGGTCTAAGTATAGCTGACTAGTCATATATTTGTTGATAATTTAAACTACAATCACAATAAAGATGCACCAGAAAAAACAAATCAAGACACGTTGAATGTTACGAGGAGCACTCCTTAATCATGATATACCATGTATATATGTTACAGTTCAAGTTGATTCTCAGTTAGAGTTGACTCCAACTAGTTGGAGTCAACTCCAACTGAAACGAGCAGTAAAAGTTGATTTTAAAAATTTAAATCAACTTTTACTAGTTGGAGTTGACTCTTCCTGGATCGATTCAGTAAATGTTGATTATACGAGAATCTCAAGTGCATTTTTGATGAGTGTGCGTTTCTTTGTTTTGACCGTTTCAACTACTTATTAGTATAGTGTAACGTCGCCCCCGTTAGGTAAATTATTCTGATTCGATTTTTTGCACAAACTTACTCAAAGAAATACATCCGTATAACAATCCTTATAACAAATACACAGGGTGTCACGCGGTACCGCGGTCGAAAAATTGTTTAACCAATTTCAGTAAAGTCAGTCAGTAAAGTGACTCTTTATCGAACGAGTCTGATATTACGAGCAGAGGAACAGACGCGTTCGATAAAGAGTATTGAGGTGGTGCGTACAAAATTGTATCGTCAATCATAAAAAACATTATCACTTACTTACAACTTTGAGGAAATTTTTTTAATTTTAGACGAAATAAAAAATTCGTATGACAGTAATGACAGATGACTTTTGCATGATGGCCGGTTTTGATGTTTAATCGATACTAGTTATCAATATTGTATACGTACCTAATTACTAAATCTGTAAAGTTTTGATTTATTTTGTATGAATACAATTGCGAAACACTACAGAATTTTACTTTTTGACAAATTTTATTAATAATAAGATAAATTTTGTACAATATTTTTAATAATTAAAGTAAATAAATTTTAATTTCACTCAAATAAATAATCGATTGCTGCCATTGACCACTTACATTCAATCTCGGTTAATTTGATTAATTATCGCGGCAGGTAAAGTAACATTCTTCTTTCAATACAACAAAGTGTTACTTTACTGCCGAAAATGAGGGCAAATAAGTACAATAATTTTGATGATTTGATGAATGATTTTAGTAAAGTTGGGCGATAAACAATGATTTTAAACAAATTCGCAAAAATACATAATTTTTTCACTTCGTACAATTTTTTTTTTAAATCCGTTGGGACTTTTTTCTCTAAAATTGACTGTTGTCGAGTTATTAGCGACTTAAAATTTGAAAAACGCCAAAATAACCTTTTTCAAGGTTTAATAACTCGGTTAAAGATAATTATTGTGAAAGTCGAGCGAGCGGCCGTGGAGTAACGGCATAATCGCTGGCCTCATACGCCAGTGCAGGTGGGTTCGAGCCTTGCTAAAGACAAACCATTTTCATTTTCAATAATGACACGAGCCGTCCCACCGTGCCTCGGAGAACACGTTAAACAGTCGGTCCCCTGGGCTAGTGTACATCGACATTAGTTACTTGAAACAGGGTTAAAGATGTAATTGGCGCCGGAACTGTCCGAAAGGCAAAAATGCCATACGATATTATATATTATGAAAGTCAGAAACTAAAAAAAATCAAAGAATAAAACTACCTCTATAAGATCCTGAAGAAATTTTTGTCATTATTTCATTAATAAGATATTATTTTTAATTATCAACAATGAGCACTAACCGTGTATTGAGGCGGCCTTCAATGTGAGTGCGAGTGAGATTCACCATTGGACGGCTGGAATGGTGCATCTCTTTAGCACTCACCATTGACGGCCGCCTAATACGCACTTAGCGCTCATTGTTTATAATTAAAGATAAAGCTTAGTAATAAAATAGTGACAAAAATTTCTGCTGGATCTTGTAGAGGGGGCTATAAACTTTGATTTGGTCACTTTCTGACTTTCATAATAATGGATTTTAACCGAGTTATTAAGCCTTGAAAATGGCCATTTTAGCATTTTTCAAATTTTAAATCGCGTATAACTCGACAACAATCAATTTTAGACAAAAATCACAATAGTATATTGTACAACAAGAGAGAAAAAAGACATATTTCTCACGAGCGCAGAAGTTTGTTGGCACGAGCCGAGGCACGAGGCGAGTGTCGCAAATCAAGCGAGAGAGAAATATGTCATTTTCTCTCGTGTTGTACACTGTACTTTTTCTATGGATGCGTTTTTGTCAAGAGTTAAAACTTCAAAATTAAATAATTTAGGTGCTTTTAGGTATATTATATGCCTAAATTGGAATAAAATACATATATACACATAGGTATTTAATATTCTTAATATTTATATACTTTATTTATTTAAAGTTATAATTTACAGTTGAACAGTATTATAAAAGGTAATTTTTGATAAGTTTTGACAAGTGTCAACACATTTTTTTTGACAAAAATAATTGTGTTTGTATTGTGCATGTTACCATGGAAATGGCTATCATATGTATGTAAACCGGCGGTGAACCCGTGAGAAAAAATATTTCTCACTGCAATGGCCGACTTTTCTCACTGCCTGAGAAATTGTTCGTTTTGAATGTATGTAAGTAGTGAGAGAAGTTGCACATTGTATAGCATCCATAGAAAAAATACCTTTTTTTGCTCAGAATAACCCAAATGATCTAAAAAAAATTGTTCGAAGTGAAAAAATTATTTTTGTGAATTTGTCTAAAAAAATTGTTTAAACAATTTATCGATCAAGGTACTGTCTGGCACCCAGTAGATTTGTTATAAGGACCTCTTTTTGAGTAAGTTTGTGCAAAAAATTCGAATCGGAGTAATTTACCTAACGGGGGCGACTATACAGCCTAGACTAATTTGAACATATTCAGTAACATTTAATTTCTAGAATCGGCTGTTTGTGTGAATCAGAATCAACTTTTACTAAATGGCATTGGGAAGAGTATACTTTTCCTAGTTGGAGTCTACTTTTACTAGTACATGTTGAATATAAATCTTCATTTTATATTTATAATCAACTTTTACTGAAACCAGTCGTTAGAGTTGACTCCAACTAGTTGGAGTCAACTCCAACTGGATAATCAACTTGAACTGTAACATATACATTGTAAATCCCAAATCATGATTTACAAAGTTTATGAAATGTAAATCATGATTCGGTAGTGTTCCTCGTAACAATCAACGTGTCTTGGTTTGTTTATTTTTAGTGCATCTTTATTATGTTTTTAGTATATTGTTACTAATAATAATAAATAATATATTGTTTCTAATAATGAAACGTGACAAATGACCTTTTAAAAAAAATAACACGATTTTTAGATCATCAAAAATTATTTTGTTTGCGTTAATGTTATTCGGGTGCCAAGAGCCATAAAAACTCAGGTTTCATTATTTTTATTAGTGAAGTTTTATTTTTCTCTATTAATATTTTTTTGAGTTATGAACTCTAATTATACAAGGTGTCCCAAAAGTAGAGGAACGGTCGAATATTTCGCGAAATGAATATCGTATCGAAAAACTGAAAAATACGTATTCAATATCTTTTAAAAATCTATCGAATGACACTAAACACAACCCCCCACTCTACCTCCTGGAGGTGGGGTGGCGGTAACTTTAAAATCTTAAATGGAAAGCCCCATTTTTTATTCCAGATTTAGATTACTTACGTAAAAGTAAGCAAGTTTTATTCAAGACATTTTTTCAAATTATGTACAGAGGGCGTTATAATCGGTAAAAACGATTTATCGTCATCTTCTTCTTCTTTAAGTACCGTGCCCAAATTTTTAGGCGTGGGTAGCTTCCATAACAATTTGCCGATATCGTTCTCGATCTTGTGCGGCATGTAACAATTGATCTGCTGATAAGCCGGTCCATTGACGAAGGTTTCGGAGCCATGAATATTTCTTTCGACCAATTCCTCTTTTTCCGTCGATCTTTCCATTGAGTATTAACTGCAGCATCCTGTATCTGCTACCTCTCATTATATGCCCCAGATATTCAAGTTTTCTCTTTTTTATCATCTTCATTAAGTCACCTCCGCCTTGACCTACTCTGTTTAAGACTTCTCTGTTTGAAATGCGTTGAACCCAAGATATTCTGAGCATTCTACGATACGACCACATCTCAAAGGCTTCTAATTTGTTCATCATGTTAACCTTCATGATCCAGATTTCACATCCATATAGTAATACAGGATACACATAACATTTTAGGAACTTGATTCTTAGTTGTAAATTCAGCTGAGAGTTGCTCAGAATAGATCTAAGTTTCATAAATGCTCCTCTTGCAATTTCTATACGAGTTTTAATTTCTTCATCCGGATTTAGTGTCTCGTTTATCCAACATCCTAGGTATTTAAAATGGTTAACTTTTGTTATTGATTCATCACTGACAATTAGTTGCATAGGGCCGACGTCTTGTTTACTAACCACAAGTAACATTGTCTTTGTTGCATTTATGTTAAGTCCGTTATTGGAGCATTCTCTAGTGACTCGATCAATAAGGAATTGAAGATCTTCGATATTTTCAGCCATGATCGCGGTGTCGTCTGCATATCTGATGTTGTTAATAGTTTCTCCCCCGATTCGAACTCCACATTGTCCTTCCAAGGCTTCATTAAAAATTATTTCTGAGTATACGTTAAACAAAGTTGGGGATAACACACAACCCTGTCTGACACCTCTTTGAATGCAAATTTTGTCTGTTTCTTTGCCGTCTACCAGAATAGAAGCTTCTTGATTCCAATATAGATGTTGTAAAAGTCTCAGATCTTTATCATCTATTCCAATCATTTCTAGATATTCAAACAACCTATCATGTTGAACTTTATCAAACGCCTTCTCAAAATCTATAAAGCAGACGTAAATTATCGTCATACCATAGGTAAATTACAGTAATGGTCTAATATCTCGAGAAACACACTTCCAAATGAAAAACCAAAAAAGTCGTTTTTAATATTTTTCAAAAACCTATCGAACGACCTCAAACACGACACCCCACTCCACACCCCGGAGGTGGGGGTGGGGGCAACTTTAAAATCTTAAATAGGAACCCCATGCTTAATTGCAGATTTGGATTTCACATAAAAAAATAAGTAATATTTATTCGAAACGTTTTTTAGAATTGTTGATAGATGGCGATTCTTCTTATGGTGCCTATCCGTTACGGATGTTGGACGCTAACATGGCTATTCTGACTTTGTTGACTGCTGCCCTGAAAAGTCCGGTAGTGGTTAAGTTAAACCATTTTCGCAGGTTATGCAGCCAGGATATTCTTCTTCGTTCTGGACCTCTTTTCCCATGCACTTTACCTTGAAGTATGGTCCGAAGTAGGTCATATCGTTGTTCATTGCGCATTATATGGCCCAGGTATTCCAGTTTGCGACGTTTTATGGTTACGACTAGTTCGCGCTCGTTACCCATTCTATCTAGAACTTCTTCGTTGGTAACTCTGTCTATCCAGGAAATCCTCAGCATGCGTCTATAGCACCACATCTCAAATGCTTCGACTCTCTTCAGTGATGCTTCAGTTAAGGTCCATGACTTCACGCCATATAAAAGAACGGAGAATACGTAGCATTTTAGTAAACAAACTTTTATTTCCAATTTTATATCGTGGCTGTTAAAGATTTTTTTCATTTTGACGAAAGCTGATCTTGCCTTTTCGATCCTTATCTTAATTTCCGTCGATTGGTCCCACTGTTCATTTAAGTTTGCACCCAAATAACAAAAGTTGGTGATTTGTGTTATAGGTTGTTGGTTAAGTAGATGGCGCTATAATCGGAAAAATGCGATTTATTAGCGCCATCTATCAACAATTTTAAAAAATGTTTTGAATAAATGTTACTTATTCGTCCATGAGGAATTCAAAATTGCAATAAAAAATGGGGATTCCTATTTAAGATTTTAAAGTTACCCCCACCCCCACCTCCAGAGTGTGGAGTGGGGGGACATGTTTGGTGTTTTTCGATAGGTTTTTGAAAACTATTTAAAACGTGTTCTTTGGTTTTTCATTTGAAACTGTATTTCTCGAGATATTAGACCGTTTCCACAATTTACCTATGGTATCACGATAAGTGGTTGTCACCGATTATAGCGCCATCTATCCACAATTCGAAAAAATTTCTCGAATAAAAGTTGCTTACTTTTACATAAGGAATCCAAATCTGCAATAAAAAATGGGGGTTCCCTTTAAGATTTTAAAGTTACCTCACCCCACCTCCAGAGGGTGGAGTGGGGGTCGTGTTTTGTGTCGTTTGATAGATTTTTGAAAAATATTGAATACGTATTTTTCAGTTTCTCGATCCGATGTTCATTTCGCGAAATATTCGACCGTTCCGCTACTTTTGGGACACCCTATATATGTCGCGATAAATTACCACAGATAATTGAATTACCATTGAAAAATAATATTTCAATCAACTATGACAGCTATCGCTCACCCTATCCTAGCTCAGATTCCCAAGGTGTGTGTTCGTCTTGTCCTAAGCAAAAATATGAACGACGAAGATGTAGATTGGAAGCAAAACAAAACAATAATTTAACTGATCATGTTTATTTTTTTATAAAGATATAATAAAATATATGACTTATTAAATTCAATTATATACAGGATGTCCAGAAACTCTACCGACAAACGAAGACAGGAGATTCCTCAGATAATTTTAAGATATTTTAACCCAGTTCACCTAGTCCAAAAATGCTTCCTAAGGTAGCTAGAGCTCTTTAAAGATGGCGTCTTTTAATTAGTTTTTCTTAAATAACTGCAGAAAGCTTCTATTAAGAAAAACGATAAATCGATTCCATGCATTGCGAATTTCTAATACCGGTCATAGGCGTCCGTTTTGGGTAGGGCAACAGATATTTTACCGCATAACTTTTTTATCTTTAATTTTTAATCATTTTTGACTCTGGATTATTAAATTGTGAGGAATTCTACAACTAAAAGGTACTCTTGTTTTAAGTCCATAAGATACACTGTTTTCTGGAAAAATCGATTTGAAAATTTTTCTTTTTTGAATTTCCAAAAAAAATTTCAAAAAAAAACTGTTTAGAAATCCGAAAACTGGTACGTTTATTTATATTTCCGAGATGAATCTATTGCAATAATTTCGAATTCCTAGTACGGGCATATGCGTCCGTTTTGGGTAGGTCAACGGTTATTTGATCTCATAACAGTTTTGTCTTTAATTTTTAAGCATTTTTGACTCTAGATTATTAAGTTATGAGGTATTCTAGTACTAAAACTTACTCTTGCTTTAAGGTGGTAAAATACAGCGTTTTTTATTAAATTTTTAAATTTTTTTTTTCAAATTCAAATTACGAAAATTTTCAAATCGATTTTTCTCGAAAACCGTGTGTCATACCGACATAAAGCAAGAGTACCTTTTAATACTAGAATACCTCACAATTTAATAATCCAGTGTCAGAAATGCTTAAAAGTTAATGACAAAAATGTTATGTGATAAAATAACCGTTGCCCTACCCAAAACGGACGCCTATGATCGGTACTAGAAAATATTGTCTAAATACTAAGGAATATCTATGACCTATATTTGAGGCGCTTAGGGCAACAGTGGCCTAACCCAAAAAAAAAGTTTTGAGATAAATGCAATCTTTGCATTCCAATTTACATTGTGGTTATGGGATGGTGCTACAAAATATGTAGCAACGTTTAGCCAAATATAGAGGTAGGTTGTGTAGACCCTTGTTATTAGGAAGATTTAATGTTGCTGCTTTTATTGATATATTAATTTAAAAATGCTTAATTTGTGGGTTAGGCCACTGTTGCTCTGAGCGCTTCATTTTATAAAGAACGTAAAAACATCATTTGTAAATTCAAGTAGGCACCTACAAGGGGGAACCAAAGCGGGATTTTTTGCAGTTACTGGAGCGCGTCAGATTATCATATGGGGAGGAACCTTGTACCCTCTTATTTACCTCTACCCTATATTGGCTGTTAATACAGAGGAGTGCGTTAAGGGGGGTCCGAAAAAAAATATATCCTTAGAAAAACTCTAAATCATCAGATTAAGATAAGGTAATAAGTTAAGTATGTATGCAAAACAGTGTATATATAAAAAATTTGACGATTTGAGCAGGGCGTATGGAAATGGGCGAGTCATGAAGTTTCACAAAAAAAGCGAATATTTCGCGAAATGAACGTCAGATCGAAAAACTAAAAATTACATGTTCAATATTTTTCAAAAATCTATCGAATGGTACTATACAAGACCCCCACGGAGAGGGGTGGGGGTAAATTTAAAATTGTAAATACGAACCCCGCGATATTTCGCGAAATGAACATCAGATCGAAAAATTGCAAAATACACGTATTTAATATTTTTCAAAAATCTATCGAATGGCACCAAACTTGACACCCACGGAGATGGGGTGGGGGTTACTTTAAAATCTTAAATAGGAGCCCCAATTTTTATTGCAGATTTGGATTCTTTACTTAAAAATAAACAACTTTTATTTGAGACATTTTTTCGAATTATGGATAAATGGAGCTATAATCAGAAAAAACGATTGTCGAAAATGGAAAATTAAATTAAAAAATGGAAAGTCTCTCACTTTATGGAAAACTTAACTTTTTTTGATTTTAGGACCTACTCTTCACAACCCAATAGGTCACTGTAGCGCTCGAGTAACTGCAAATTTAGTATACTTTCTTCCCCTACTACTATATTCTTCTTTTTTTCTTCTTCTTCTTCTTCTTCTTTTTCTTCTTTTGGCATTATAACTCTGGATGGATCTT